>NC_087157.1:7580000-7592500 GCF_035594125.1 Scylla paramamosain | reverse complement strand
TTGATTGCAGACACTGTACATACACACACACACATCAATGTCCTATTTCCTGTGTCAGTCTACACACACACACACACACACACACACACACACACACACCAATGTCCTGTTTCCCGTATCAGTCTCCTCTTCTACCTGTCAATCATACTTTAATATTTCTTTCTTAAGGGCAAACAGTTATCGGTCGCTAGTAAAGTTTTTATGTTTTATTTAAGTTCCCGTTCTATATCATATACATTTTCTTTTTTCTTATTTTCTTTTTATCTTCACTGTGGTCGGTTTCGTTATAGTGTATAGTCTGAATGCTGTGACTTATACAGTATCATCACTCTCGTTTCTGTTTCATTCTCTTTTTCATTTACATTCACCATCACTCACTCATATACTGTTTATCATATCTACATGCATGACTTCTTAAGTTTATCACCTCCACTGTTTTTCGTCTACCACAATCATTTCCTCTTCATCTATTTTTCATCTATCTAAAATCATTTCCTTTACCAATTATCTTTACCATTATACAGTTCATCAGGCACATAAATATTCTTGCACCTCACGACCTCACCTCTGCTGCCTGTCACCACACCACCCTAACAAGCCTAACCTAGCGCAATCAAACCTAACCTAAACTAACCTAACCCAACCTAAATTAACCTAACCTAACCTAATTATCACCTCACATTCACTCATCTACCTTCTGCCTCATACCAAGTTCTCGTCTCTTCTATTAGTCAGTGTAGAGAAGCGTACTTTCAAAGACCCAAGAAGGATTTAAAGGTCTTTTTAATCACATTCCTTAAATTACCTTCAGTATTACACTACGTTCTCCAATCTTTTCTACTGGTTTAGAGAAGCGTGATAGAAGGAACTCGGAAAAAAAATGAAGTCTGTTGTTATTTGCTATCTTTTGTAATCCTGTGCAATCCTCTGTCATCACACACACAGACGATTCCACCGAGCTCGACTGGGACACCATGGTTTCCTTCAGCGACCCGTCAGCGCCCAAGGGAACAGCGGACCATGATTGCAAGATCGGCGGGCGGTACTTCGTGAACGGCTCCATCTGGCACCCGGTGATCGGCCCCTTCGGCGAGATGGACTGTGTGCTGTGCAAGTGTCTCAACCGCCGGATTGACTGCTCCCGCCTCAAGTGTCCCAGCCGCGATAAGCTACAGTGCACCAAGCCTGTCAAGGTCGCCGGACAGTGCTGCCCCGTGTGCCCTCTGACCCTCATGAGTGAGTACTGGGCGTGTGTATGTGTGTGTGTATGTAATGGACAAAGGAGGAGTATGTCAACAAAGAAAGACAGGATTGGAGTAGTAGTAGTATTAGTAGTAGTAGTAGTAGTAGTAGTAGTATATATATCACGTCGGTGTAACAGTCCACAGTCTTTCCAAACCAAACGCGGTTCTCACACACTCGAGATATCTCGCAACCGTTCTTAACTTAAATCGAGTTCTGCTTAACTCTCTCTCTCTCTCTCTCTCTCTCTCTCTCTCTCTCTCTCTCTCTCTCTCTCTCTCTCTCTCTCCTGCGGAAGACGAAGCAATATAAATAAAATGCTGCAGTGCCTGTTCTTTGTAGCGTGAATCTTGCAATTCTTACTTCTTATCCATTACAAGTGAGGAAAACGTAATGCCAACTCACCCCTGCTTGTGGAAGGCGGAGGAGAAGAAAGAAAAGGGGAACCAAGAAACGATAAAGAGAGGGAGGGGGTGAGAGAAACTTCCCTAACTTCCGTGACGACGCCGCTTGCCTTCCCCGCCACCGCCGCCGTCCCATATCAGAGTAATCAAATTATCCCCAAGTTTCTACCAACGAGCGCTCCTTAGTCCCGCTAACGTGGTCATCCCCGCTCACACCCGCCGCTCGTCCACTGAGAGAACCACACCTTTCTCTGACCTTTACTGCTAAACACACGCCAACACACATCCGCTTCGTGGCGATTACAGGAACAGAGAAACAGAGACAGAAAGAGGACATCAGGGAATTAACTGAAAAGATTGAAAAAGCTTCTCTTTGTTTCTATCAATGAATGGAAAGAACAGACACACACACACACACACACACACACACACACACACACACACACACACACACACACACACACACACACACACACACACACACGGATTAAAAGGTTTTCGAAATGTCACATACAAAAACAATCACTTTTAGTACGAAAAATACTTATGAAAACTATACATTTATATATTTCTTAAAACAAGAGAAGCGCCATCGGGCCGAGCTGACCTCTGGATTCGAGACAATGGGCCGCGTGACACGTGTTGAACAGTGCCCTCCCGCTGTGTGATGTACTGTGAGTGCAATCAATACAAGGAACGAGGACCTTACAGAGCGCTGAGATGGTAGTAGTAATAATAGTAGAACCAAGAGGAGGAGGAGGAGGAGGAGGAGGAGGAGGAGAGAGTTGTTGCTGTTGCTGTTGTTGTTGTTGTTGTTGTTGTTGTTGTTGTTATCATTATTGTTATTGTTGTTGTTGTTGTGGTGGTGGTGGTGGTGTGGGAGGTAACAGTAGTGATGGTGGTGGCGGTGGTGGTAGTAGTAGTAGTAGTAGTAGTAGTAGTAGTAGTAGTAGTAGTAGTAGTAGTAGTAGTAGTAGTAGTAGTAGTAGTAGTAGTAGGAGGAGGAGGAGGAGGAGGAGGAGGAGGAGTACCCGTAGTAGTAGTAGTAGTAGTAGTAGTAGTAGTAGTAGCAGTAGTAGCAGTAGTAGCAGTAGTAACAGTAGTAACAGTAGTAGCAGTAGCAGCAGTAGTAGCAGTAGCAGTAGCAGTAGTAGCAGTAGGAGAGGATGGGGACAGGAATGAAATGGTAATATTTGTATAACAAGTTTAATATTATTATTATTATTATTATTATTATTATTATTATTATCATTATTATTATCATTGTTATTATTATTACCATCATCATTATTATTACCATTATCATTATGAGATAGTAATATTTTCATATTTGCATAGCAAGGTTAATATTATCATTATTGTTATTATTACTATTATTATTATTATTCATTATTAATTATTATTATTATTATCATCATTATTATTAAACTTAAAGGAAGCTCTGTTCACCGTGACTCATCTGAAGAATGTGCCTCGATGACCCATTAATAGCGACAGTCCCCATTATGACTCCCGCCTCCCCCCACCCTCCACTTCCTCCCATCCCTCGGCCTCCCGCCCTCATCACTTACACGCCTCGCAGCCCCGCCTTGCCGCCGCCGGGAGGAAGACAATGGTACAGAAAATCAGCATCGTTATTGTTAGTTATCATTATGTTGTTATTATTATTATTATTATTATTATCATTATTATTATTATTATTATTATCATCATTATTATTATTATTATCATTAATATCAATATTATCATACAAGGTTTCGAGACTAGCTAACTATATTCTTAACAACTTTATTGTAATAGGGAAAACAACAACTACAATAACAACATCAGCACCAGTACCCACAGCAGCAACAACAACAACAACAACAACAACAACACTATTATTAAATCAATTACTAATATTAACATCAATATTACTAATAATTAACTATGTACAACTACTAATCACCATGTCTATCTCTCCTCCTCCTCCTCCTCCTCCTCCTCCTCCTCCTCCTCCTCCTCCTTCTCCCACTACTACTACTACTACTACTACTACTACCATCTCTACATTTCTATAACATCTTCCACCTATCACATCTAAACCAATCCCCACTCCCACCACCGCCACCTCCTCCTCCTGCCTCCCCGGCGCCCAACAGCCAGCACCGCGCCCCAGCCCTCCGGCAGCACAGTCAGGTGCCTCAACGAGCGAGTCCAACAGGCCGTGTGGAAGAACGTGGGTGCAGGCAGCAACTCCGGCGTCCTGCACGTGAGTATTCCATGTATCTGACTGACTGACTGACTGATTTAACCCATTCACTGCTGGACATTTTTTTTCCCATAAACACTTACAACTTTTGTGCTACAGTCTCTTAAAAAGTTCTGCAGTATAGGAAAATAAATAAATAAAACGAGAACCATCCCTTTCTTTTTCTTTTTTATCGCCATACAAATTATTATTTTTCTTATATAATTCCTTGAATGTCTGCAGAAAAGATAACCACAGCAGTAAAAGAGTTAGATCGATTAGTTGATTGGCTTATTGAACGTAACAAATAACGGATGCGCTGCAAGAAGCCACCAAGTCTACACGTGGCCGCCCCTGTATTGAAGATGTGTACCTACATATTCCACCAATCATCCTCATGTATAAGTCTATCTAATCTTCTTTTAAAGCTCCCTAATGACTCTGTATTGAGTAAGAGTATATCCCGTTCATCTATCAACTAATTAATTCTTATTTTTTTTATTTAAATGGCTAACTGATTAATTGAAAGACTGACTGACTCACTGACAGATTAACAGATTGACTGATTGAATGACTATAATAGACTGACTGACTGACTGACTGACTGACTGACTGACTGAATGAATGAATGAATGAATGAATGAATGAATGAATGAATGAATGAATGAATGAATGAATGAATGAATGAATGAATGAATGACTGGCTGAGCTTTTTATTCATTCCTATATTAACTGATTAAATGACAGACTAAATTAGAGACAATTTTTGTACAGCCTTCCATACTGACTGATTTATTGACTGACGGACTGACTAAATACGTATATTTCTTGCATTCATCTATGTTGACTGATTCACTGAATAACTTACTGCCTCAGTAACGGAAAGACGCTGATTTTTTTTTTTTTTTGCCACTCATTCTCTTATTTACTTGTTGGTCCGTCTCTCTCTCTCTCTCTCTCTCTCTCTCTCTCTCTCTCTCTCTCTCTCTCTCTCTCTCTCTCTCTCTCTCTATCTATCTATCTATCTATCTATCTATCTATCTATCTATCTATCTATCTATCTATCTATCTATCTATCTATCTTTATACCGGCGCCATGTTCACTCTCATCGGTCGCCCTTTTCACCCTCTGAAGGCAGATGGACATGTAGAGGAGGAGGAGGAGGAGGAGGAGGAGTGAGGGACGGGGCCAAGATCCGTGCCAGAATGACCCATCCAACCCCTCCTTCCTTCCTGCTTTCCTCCTCTTCCACCACCACCACCACAACCTCCTCCTCCTCCTCCTCCTCCTCCTCCTCCTCCTCCTCCAATGGAATGCAGCCTTGGCTTTCTGAACGACGATTTAGATATCCTGATGACATACAGTCTTGGGAGGGAAGGGGGAGAGGGGGAAGACAGGAGGGAAGGGAGAAAGTGAGCGAAGAAGGGAGGGTCTCTCTCTCTCTCTCTCTCTCTCTCTCTCTCTCTCTCTCTCTCTCTCTCTCTCTCTCTCTCTCTCTCTCTGCCTTTCTTCCTCGCAGTGATCCGGACGAAATGGGACGTTTTCAGGGTTGAGTTGAGGGGCAGGTTGGCCACTGAGGGGATGGCCTTGCACTCCTAACTTTGATCACCCTCCTCCTTCTCTTCTTCTTTTTTTCATTCTCCTGCACCTCCTCCTCCTCCTCCTCCTCCTCCTCGTCGTCGTCGCCGTCATCGTCCTCCTTCGCCTTTTCTCATTCTAATTCTCATCATAATTCCCCCTTTTTTTTTTTTATTGGTTTCTCTACGTATTCTTCTGCTCTCTTTCCTGTCCTCCTATTCCTCCTCTTCCTCCTCCTCCTCCTCCTCCTCCTAATTATGTTTCTCATCGTCCGTTTTCTCTCACTCATGTACCTATTCTTCATCCTATCCCTTTCCTTTTTTTCTATTTTTTCCTCTTCTTCTTTACCATTGTTATGTTTTTCATCATCATCATTTGTTCATGATTCCTTCAACTTTTTATTTCTCTTTACATATCATTCTTCCTCACTTTTTCCATGTCCATGTTCCTTCTCACCATCTTTCTCCTCTCGTCCTTGTCGTCTTGTCGCTGTTGTCAGTCCTTGCATCCTCATCCATCTCATAAAGAAGCTCCACTAATGATTATCTTTTTTATTCCATCTCCATCTCCTCCTCTTTTTCCTTCCCCTTCCTTATTTTTTTTTCTTCTTCTTCCTTATGTTTAATTTGTGTGCACCTTACATCCTCTTAACCTCTCCCCCACTCTCTACTATTTCTTCTCCTGCGCCACAATAACTATCAATCTGTTCCTCCTCCTCCTCCTCCTCCTTCTCCTTCTCTTTAACCTTTTGTTCCCCTTAATGCTGCACTTAATGCTGCACGTTTACCTGATTATCAACAACTTTCAATAACAACCACACGTATGTCCCACTTCACCACCATTAACATAAATCACGAATGTTACTGCACCTCTATCTCCTCCACCTCCCTCACCTCTTCCTCGACACTGACCTCACTAATACAATTCTAACCATCTAATACAATTCTAACCATCTATTTCGTTATCAGACTTAAACAACAAGTAAATTTTACAATCCCATCACCGTTAACTTGGTACATTAATTTCTGCTTGGAATATATTTTCACTCTGGGACTTCCTGCTTGTTTTTCCTACTTACAAGATGAACTGTCTCAAAAGTGGAGCATAAAGGCATCTTTGGAAATAGTTTGGTCAGATTTTTGGGGTAATTTTTATATTATCATTTGTATATTATATTATTATTTGTATATTATCGTTTTGGGAGCAGCATAATCAGCCAGGATCTAAATACATTTTTTTTTTTAATAATTTGTCCCTAAACAGATTCCCTAAAAAAAAACTTTACTTTCTTCAGCCAACTTAATTTTCAAGCCGACACATACCCAGCGAGGAAGCATTTATTTCATTTTTAGTGCCCTTGAACAACCTCCACCCCCACAAAAAAAAAAAAACTTTAAATCAACTAATTCGCAAACAACCATCAGATGATCAACAATCCTCACTAACAGCTACGTATATTCTCCATATATCTCCATCATCATCAACACATTCACTATTACAAACCACTCACCTCACCTCCACCTTCTTCACTCACTTCTACACCTCCCTCTCCACCTGCTCCCGGAACATAATCCACAAACAACATTCACTCACAGCTATGAACACTCCCACCACATCTCTTATCATCGTCAGTATAACCACTACCACGAATCCCACCCCGTCTCCTTCTCCTCTTCTACAACACCTCCGTCTGCGCCTCCTCTGGCCACACAATCAACTACTTTCACTCACAACTCCGTACATTCCCCACTTCTCCACCATCAACACATACACTGTCCCTTGCACCGTTACTTGGCACAAGGTTCTGGAATCACAAACCCCTCTGAGACATTTCGCTCTACAGACACTTTTAAATATTGTACTGTGAAAATTGATCCACTACTGTTATATAAATTTCTTCATTTTTTCCTAGTGGGCTTTTTTTCCATGAATCTGTAGTGCTTTTAAAGCTACGTGTTGTTGCATATCGCAGCAAAACTGGTATTATGAATCACTAATCTCATCTCAAAATCCTTCTTCCCCTCTACTACACCGTCTGCGCCTCCTCCCGCAGTACGTGTTTGAGCCGGTGGGTAGCAGGGGCATGCCGAGCGCCATCCTGCACATGCACCGAATGATCCTGCGCAGCGGTAACCTGGAGAACCTGGACATTTACGACATCACAAGGGATGAGTTCAGAAACCTGCGCTCCACCTACACCTTCTCCCTCTTCGGCGGTACCACCAACAGTGAGTCTAGCGAGAGAGAGAGAGAGAGAGAGAGAGAGAGAGAGAGAGAGAGAGAGAGAGAGAGAGAGAGAGAGAGAGAGAGAGAGAGAGAGAGAGAGAGAGAGAGAGAACGAGGAGAAAAGTGAGTGAGGTGAGAAAACATATATAAAGAGGAAAGAGGGAAAAAGACATGGAAGGGAAAAGATGGAGAGAAGACAGGAGGAAGGGAACGTGACGGTAAGGGAAAGAAGGGACAACGAAGCAAACAATATATAGGGGAAGAGGGAAGGGACAAGGGGAGAGCAAGGGGAAGGAGAGGGGAGGGAGGTTAAAAATTATACAGATTTGTCTTTTTCGTGAGCAAGAAGAGAAGGCGGAGAGAAGAAGGGAAGAGAAGGGGAAAAGAGGAGTGAGGTAAGGGAGTAAGGGAAGTAAAATATATGGGAAGAGGAGGAGGAAGAGGAAGAAAAGAGGGAAGTTAAGAGAAGTGAAGGAGTGAAGGAAAAAGGAAGTGTGGGAAAGGAGGAAGGAAAGTAGTTGAATGAAAACGTGAGAAGACGGAAAATATATAGCAAGGAGGAAAAGTAGAACTTAAATGAAGAGAAGGGAAAAAAAGATGAACTGATAAGGGGATAAGAACAAAAGATAATAAAGACATTGCAAAAGGCCAATTCACCTACAAAAGGCAGGACCTGAACCTATGAGAGAGAGAGAGAGAGAGAGAGAGAGAGAGAGAGAGAGAGAGAGAGAGAGAGGTAATCACCAGCTTTCTGACGCACACACGCCGCCTCTTCCGCAAAACCTGTCGCCCTTTCATGATGCTGAAGAAAAAAAAAGCCGTCTTGTCCTCCTCCTCCTCCTCCTCCTCCTCCTCCTCCTCCTCCTCCTCATATCAATTTTCCCTTCCCCCCAATCTTATTTCCTTTATTTGTTCTTACATCGTCTCTTCTTTCTCCTCCTCCCTTTTACTGTTAATTGTTATTGTTTTTCGTCTCTTCCTCTTCCATATAATTTTGTTAATTTTCTTAATCTCTCTCTCTCTCTCTCTCTCTCTCTCTCTCTCTCTCTCTCTCTCTCTCTCTCTCTCTCTCTCTCTCTCTCTCTCTCTCTCTCTCTCTTCTTCAATATTCTCCTACTGCTCCTGTTTCTTTTCTTACTTCATTTTTACTGTTTGATCCTCCTCCTCCTCCTCCTCCTCCTCCTCCTTCTCTCCTCGTCTTCCCCCTCCCTCTTTCCTCCTCCTCCTACTTCTTCTCTTCTTTTTTGTCTTTCCCTTATCCCAATTTTCCTCTTAACTCCACCTCTTATTTTTCTTTCATCTTTCTCCTTTTCCTACATCTTTTCCTATACCTCGGTGTTCTTCTCTTCCTCCCCCTTTTCCCTCCTCCTCCTCCTCCTCCTCCTCCTCCTCCTCCTCTTCCTCCTCTTTATCTTAGCAGGCCGACAGTAATTTTACCGCATTTCTTAGGCATTAGATGTAGGGCGACGGGGCCGGGCATTTACTCTCTCTCTCTCTCTCTCTCTCTCTCTCTCTCTCTCTCTCTCTCTCTCTCTCTCTCTCTCTCTCTCTCTCTCTCTCTCTCTCTCTCTCGCCATAGCCTTCTTACCCAACCACCAAACGTGAATCTTTATGTGTGTGTGTGTGTGTGTGTGTGTGTGTGTGTGTGTGTGTGTGTGTGTGTGTGTGTGTGTGTGTGTGTGTGTGTGTTTCCAAGAACTAGTTTCTCACATACTTTATAGACATACATATACATCTACATACATACATGGCGGTTCTCCTCTATCCCGTCCATTCTTCCTCTCCTCCTCCTCCTCCTCCTCTTCCTCCTCATCCTCCTCCTTCTCTTCCTCCTCCCCCTCTATCTCATCCGCCTCTCTCTCTCTCTCTCTCTCTCTCTCTCTCTCTCTCTCTCTCTCTCTCTCTCTCTCTCTCTCTCTCTCTCTCTCTCTCTCTCTCTACATTTTCCACTTCCACAACTTCCACCTGGAGAAGGAGGAGGAGGAGGAGGAGGAGGAGGAGGAGGAGGAGGAGGAGGAGGAGGAGGAGGAGGAGGAGGAGGAGGAGGAGGAGGTGAAGGTGAAGGTGAAGGTGAAGGAGAAGAAGGAGAAGGAGAAGGAGAAGGTGAAGGTGAAGGTGAAGGAGAAGGAGGAGGAGGAGGAGAAAGAAGTGGACACACACACACACACACACACACACACACACACACACACACACACACACACGCACGCGCACGCACGCGCACGCACGCGCACGCACGCACGCTCGCGCGCACACACACACACACACACACACACACACACACACACACACACACACACACATTTTAAATAATTACAGTGTTTAGAAAATTTTAAGGTTGTATCTTTTTCTGATCTCGATTGATTGTTTCAGCTTACTAACATCTCTCTCTCTCTCTCTCTCTCTCTCTCTCTCTCTCTCTCTCTCTCTCTCTCTCTCTCTCTCTCTCTCTCTCTCTCTCTCTCTCTCTCTCTCTCTGTTACTAATGCGCCATCCATTCCCTGCGGCCCTGCAGAGCTGATGAACAAGTTTAAGAACAGGGAGCAGAAGATCGACCGGCGCTGCAAGAGGAACAGCCGCTGCTCTATCAAGGTGGCAAACATGGACAGGATGCTGAAGGTGCGGCCGGCGACGCTGAGGGTGCGCTGTGCCCGGGGAGAGAAGGAGATCTGAGAGGGAGGCGGCGACTAGGGCGGCGGTGGAGGAGGAGGCGTGACGGTCCGGTCCTCCTCCACCTCCACCACCACAGCACCACAACCACCACCCTTCACTCTCCCAGCTTTGGGGGGAAGGAAATGACGACCACTACCACCACCACAACCACCACCACCACTAACACCTCTGCTATGGCGGCGCCATATTCTACTAGCGGCGATAGTGATGGCGGCGTTAGTGACCTGAAGCAGTAGCAGGAGGAGGAGGAGGAGGAGGAGGAGGAGGAGGAGGAGGAGGAGGAGGAGGAGGAGCCATGGGGTAGACGAGATGATGATGGAGCAGGAGGAGGAGGAAGAGGAGGAAGAGGAGGAGGATACGCGTGACCTACTACTACTACAAACTACTACTACTACTACTATTACTACTACTACTACTACTACTACTACTACTAAAAAGCTAGGTCAATGTGGTGGCGAGATGACATGTTTTCAGTCTCCTGCAGACAAGGAAGGAAGGGAAAGGAGGAAATGAAGGAAGGAAGGAAGGAAGGAAGGAAGGATATAGAAGAAAATGTAGTAAACAAAAGTGATGAGAACAGTCATTACACTTCGGGAAGATAACAGAGGAACGGGCACTCACTATCATCACCACCACCACCACCACCACCACCACCGACAGAACCACGAACACAACAAAAACATTGCTACTACCTTTATCACAACAAGAACAACTACTACTACTACTACTACTACTACTACTACTACTAGTTCTATTACTATTACTACTACTACTACACTTTCGCCAGAGCCTTACACCACCAAACAACAACAACAACAACAACAATAAAGAGCAGATGATCATGGTGGTGACACTGAATAACAATAATGATGATGATGATGATATTAATAATATTAATAATAATAATAATAATAATAATAATAACAATAATAATAATAATAATAATAATAATAATAATAATAATAATAATAATAACAATAAACAACAGTAATAATAACAATAATAATAACATATGTGCCTGTAGAATACAAAGGAATACGAAGGAAAGCCAAACTGCAACAGACCTTTTGGTCCTTGCAAGGCTGTTTGGTAACTACTTCTAACTAACTACAGGGAAGAGAGACAGGACAGCATAGGAGAAGGCTAGAAGACTGAGGAGGAGGAGGAGGAGGAGGAGGAGGAGGAGGAGGAGGAGGAGGAGGAGGAGGAGGAGGAGGAGGAGAAGAAGGAGAAGGAGAAGGAGAAGGAGAAGGAGGAGAAGGAGAAGGAGAAGAAGAAGAAGAAGAAGAAGAGGAAAAAGAAGAAGAAGAAGAAGAAGAAGAAGAAGAAGAAGAAGAAGAAGAAGAAGAAGAAGAAGAAGAAGAAGAAGAAGAAGAAGAAGAAGAAGAAGAAGAAGAAGAAGAAGAAGAAGAAGAAGAAGAAGAAGAAGAAGAAGAAGAAGAAGAAATGAAGAAGAAAACAAGGAGGAGGAGGGTAACAAAAGGAGGTAAGGGAGCTGGAGGAAAAAAGAGATGGCGCAGGAATAGAAGCAAAAGAGGCTGATGAGGCAAAGGGATAAAGGAGGAGGAGGAGGAGGAGGAGAAGGAAGAGAAATAAGAATGGAAAGAGGAAGCAGAGACAGGAGTAACAAGAATCAGTACACCGTGTAATCGCGTGTGTGAGAGAATAAAAGAAGGAAGATCATAAAAATACACAAGAAAATGTGACTGTAACTGTAGAGGAGAAAAGAGGAAAAGAGAGAGACACATACGGACCTCAAGTAGTGCTGAAAATAAAAGTAAAAAAAAATTAGAGAAAATGTAAAGAAAAGAGAAAATATAAGAAAGACAGTTTATGCTTTCCAAGGACAGCAAGACAGGCAGAGAGACAGACTTGATCTCGTGGCTGAAACATGAAAAAATATGAGAAAAGAAAGAAAGAAAAGAAAATAGAACTTGGGACTTGAATGTTGCAGAAAATTTATGGAAAATTCTATACAAAAATATTGGAAAATTGAACAAAAAAAGTTAGGAGAAAAAGAAAATTAGTGCAAAACAATAATAATTAATAAATGGTCTTGTTAAAATCAAGAAAAATGTGAAAAATGAAGCGAGAAATGACTCAAGTGAGAAAATTTCAAATGAGAAATAAAAAAAAAAGCTAGAGC
>NC_087157.1:7547500-7572500 GCF_035594125.1 Scylla paramamosain | reverse complement strand
TGTGCGCTGACAGTCTCATCCCGGATTTGAATCAGGCCCCGCGGATTCTTAACCAGGAGCGGTAGCCACTGCGCTAATGAGGCGCTCTACGCAACAAGGATGGGCCTTAAATAAAGTGAAGACAGCTTATAGTTCCGAGAACTCGTGATACTCCCACCCAGAAATCTGAGGATGGAAAAAGTAATAGGATAGAAAGATGAAGAAATGGATTTTGTTACTGAGTCCCCCACTTCTTCACGTGTTGGGGAGTCCTGCCAAAACTTAGTAAAAAGTAAACTTTTAAAAGAAAAAAAGATGGTCAGTATATCACTCCAAAACGAGAACTATAGGAGAAAAATAGTGAATCTACATTAAGTGTCATAAGGAGAAAACACAATAGGTAAAATTCCAAATGTTTGCTAACATAGTTACAGCATATGTTGTTAGTGTCGAGTCTGTTGCGAACTTTAAAAGATCAGATAAATTCATATATAAGGATAATAGCTGGATGTAGACACATGTTTTAAACAGGGACTCTCACGTGTAGGCCAGATGGCTTCCTGCAGCTTTCCTTATTTTTTTCTTTTGTATTAACCCTATAAGGACCAAGTTTACATTCATGTCGTAGAGAAAATACTAAATCCTATCCATTTTAATGAGTTTTACTACAAAGGCATATTAAATGACGTATGAACGATAATCTTATATTGTTTCCTGATTTGGTTTAGAATTGTACCACTGGTGTCGTGATTTCAAAATAAAGTTTGGCTTGATCTTTTTAGGACAACTGACCAGATAGACCGTAAAAAAGGTATGCAGAACATTGATGCAATATCTTCTGTTTATGTTTTGTGCAATGACAGAGATACAAAGCTACTGAAAATGGAATTTCTGATTTTCTTTTATATCTATGTAGTGTTCATTTTGTATGGAAGTCAAATAATCATTATTTTCTTGTTGCAGCATTACATTGTATTTTCCATAGAATGTGCTTGCAAGTTCCTTAAAGTTTGGGACCATAAAGCGAAGCCGTTCACTGTTCACAACTGTAGGCCACTAACCAACTCCACTGATTTCAGGTGTAGGAATATATTTTGCTGCATGAATTATTTATTTTTAAATGGCATATTCTTTTCAAGACTAGTGAGGAGCGGTTTTCCAAAACAAAGTTTTTTCAAGGGTGGTTTTCGTTTTGACAAGGCATGTTCCATGCCTTGTCAAAACACATTGCCACATTCAATTTGAATTATGTAATTTTTGTGGTACATCTAATTTACTGGCATCCCATCGGTAAAGAAGCCATACATGGCTATTGCTACATCAAGTAAATGGAACACCACCCCTCGCGCTCCCCCACTGAAGGTCTTGACTATTTTGGGGCAAGGGACATCTATTACTTCCTTCTTCTTCGAGTCATACCTTCTAAAGGTTTCCAAAGGGTCAGTAGTTGAAAGGCTCACGAGAAGAGTTACACAACGATTGTCTAGCAGTTTCGGAGCACACAAGTTGGTTATTTAAAAGTTGTGCTCACCTCTACATAAGATCTCCTTTGCTTTTTAATATTTCCATATCTGAAGGCAGAACATTTGCTATCCCAATCAGCCTTTAGTTAAAATGTACACCAACTACCATAGTAAAACATGTGGTTTGGATTCACTGGGATTGTGTATGCCAACAGCAGCAACACTGCGGTAGCATATGCATCTAACACTGATTCTCCTTGGAGAATCAGGAATAAATTAATGTCGTACATAAATGATAGCAGAGATATCGCACAAACAAATATTTTAAATCCCGACTTACGTGGTTTATAAGGGATATACTGTTTTAGAACAGATGATCCTTGGAATAATCATTTCATTTAAGCAGCACCTTTGAGACACCGGAATACTGCAAAATTCACATTACTGATGGCCCATCAGATGGCAGACCTTGAACAGCTATTGGGGTCATTCTTATCAGCTCCTTGAAAGCTGTCACTGAAATGTGGACAGGTTTTCATTTCTTTCCCAGTGAAAACTTTGCATGTCAACTTGGTTTCAGTTGCCTTACTCCAATAAAGCCTAGTACAAAGACAAAAATCTAGACCCTAAAACATTACTCCAGCTCATGTTTCTCTAGCCCCAATGGGTTCTTTACATTTTATTAAGTTGCATACAAATTACCGTTTTACAATGAATTGTATAAAGTCATCATCAAAAATACCTTCGGGATAGCTTACTGGTTAGTGAAGCTCCATAGATACAGATATACTAACAAGTCACTTAGGAATTTCTCCGATAATTCGACAAGGTGTTGCATCCTGCCTTTCCCCATCTTCATGATTTAAGGGTGCGTGAAAACTTTTTTTCATGAATATTATGAGAGATGGCTTCTGATATGGTGCGGATCTGCACCATCACTCAGCTTCGTCGTTATAAGGAAAATACCTCCAATACACAAGGTGCATTTGAAGTGGTCCAAAGATGTAGCGAAGATCCTTTTTGTACGAGTATTTAGGCTATGACAGTGGCTCTCATCATCATCATCATCATCATCATCGTCATCATCATCATCATCATCATCATCATCATCAGCGTCATGATGCTCATCATCATAAGCTTCTATGATTCCACTACAAAAAAGTTCCTCCAACCTTCTACACTCACATCTGTCAGCTGCCCATTTATTGCAGACCACTCAAGTTAAACTTCTCATCTCTCATTCAAATTTTCTATATGCCCTACTTTGGTGTACCATCCCTAGTGGACCATTTCGGTTCTCCAGTTATTACTTACTCCGTTATCTGTTCAGTGCACCACGCGACGACGCGTGTGTCCTAAATGCACGGCGATGAAAGACCACGTATGGTTCATATGCTCAAACTTTTCAGCGTCTTATCTCAAATACTAACAGAATCTAGTGAAAGTTATTTGGTTTTCTGGGACGTTATCATGCTCCTAATAATAGTTTACCAGGATTTCATATCATCAATGAGAAAAAAAGGCATGAAAATCGAATTAATTATCTTTGCGACCTTAACAATCATGAAATTTTCTGCACAAATGGCAAAATGAACATACAAATTAGTAAGCATAATAATATTAGATACTTTATTATAAATATTGGAGTGACAAAGGACAACATATTTTTTGCATCAAATAAAGCAAATAGTACCCTGACCTGTCCTTACATTACATGAACAATAAACACAGGCGATTTTCTTTTTCTTCTTCTACATATAAAACAGCCTTGATTCAAGAATTTGTCACTGCACCGTACACAATAACCAGACTTTTATCTAAATATTCTGAAATTACCAATGCATATTTTTACGCTCTTACTGTTGCTGCTGCTGTTCGAATCGCCAAATGCTTCGAAACAGTGGTCCGTAAATCAAAAGGTTTCTGTGTCATATCTCGCCTACTTTTAACAGGCCTAGGTGGAAGTCAATGGTGTTTTCAAGGATTATTTTCATTATTTTAGTGATACTTTAACATTGATTGTACAGCATTAAAAGGGGAACAAAAATCTAAAAGAACCAAACTAATCATCCTTGTGGCCTATGAGAACACACCTAAAGAGACAACGAAGCCAGTGAACGAAACAAAGGGCCGAATTATGAAACTTAGAATGCATTCTCCGGGGAAAAGTCCAACACACTCTCTCTCTCTCTCTCTCTCTCTCTCTCTCTCTCTCTCTCTCTCTCTCTCAAAATAAGCAAATACATAGAAAAGTAGGCAAAAGAAAAAAATTGACACATTTGCTATTTGGAGTCAGAAAGGAATATAACTTAGATTTTTCTTCGTAAAACACAGTAACATCTGCATAATTTTACAACCAAGCACAGATACGAATAAAAAGCGTGTGTGTGTGTGTGTGTGTGTGTGTGTGTGTGTGTGTGTGTGTGTGTGTGAAGGATAGTCGTAGGAAAGCAGGAATCATTTAACTGAATCGAAATCCGGCAAAAATAAGTAGGAAAGAATGAAACTACAAGTGCATGAGAGGCAAATCCGTCTAACACAGTAACAACCGAACGTAGGACCTAACCCGCAAAGAAAAAAATACTAATTAAAAAAAAAAAAAGGAAGGTTATCAAGCAGCGCAGCGAGAGGAGGAGGAAAAGGAAGGAGGAGGAGGAGGATGTAACATTACCCTGACTCAGGAAGACCGTCTTGGGCCAGGAGCTATGATGCGACTACGACGTGACTGAAGGGTCGTGACAGCAGACCTACACACAACGCCCACACACAACGCCCACCCCATGTCATCACTCCGACGGCCTTGACTGAAAATGGTGTGTGTGTGTGTGTGTGTGTGTGTGTGTGTAGGTAAACAAGTGAGACAGTAAAGAATCTACTGTTATTGTTATATAGAAATGTAGAGTTTAAATAGGCAAGTGAAATATATACCAGCTGTATGTCGAGGTTGTTGCAGTAGTAGTAGTAGTAGTAAAAGTACACTCTCTCTCTCTCTCTCTCTCTCTCTCTCTCTCTCTCTCTCTCTCTCTCTCTCTCTCTCTCTCTCTCTCTCTCTCTCTCCACGGCAGTCCCATTCATCCCCCGACTCTCCCATTCATGCACCCTCCCCTACTGCTCGCCACAGCCTCCCCATTGCTTCTTACCCCCTGCCCTTCTCGCCCTTCTTATAGGAAGTCACGGTTTTCCTTAAAGAGCGAAGCGTTTTTGCTGGAGAGCTAGTTGCTTTCACACAATCTGCTTTACTTCAGCGGCCCCACACGCCATGCCTTCAAAGAGTCATTCAGTGAGCCTCTAAAGTCGTGACAACACATTCCCCGTGACTCTAGAAGGGACTACGTAAGAATCTTCAGTTAGTGACCGCAGCGAAAAACCGGGAAGTGTCAATACAGTTTTATGGTATCAGTGTTTTTTTTTTTTTTCCAAAGGGTGAGGGAGGATCAGGGAAGGAGGGGGGCGGGGGACGGAGGTGGTAAGGAAGTGGTTGGGGGGAAGGGGTAATGGGATACACGTGTGGTTTCTTGCAGCATTGCAGTTACTTTATTCCTACTTTTCCTCTTTTTCCTAATTCACCTTCCCAATGTTCCTTTTTTCATCCAGTTAATAGGATCTCATCTTCCTCTCACCTCCTTCTCCTTTTCTTTTCTTTCCTTTTCACTCTCCCCTATCTCCTTCCCTCTCCCCCATCTCCTTCCCTCCCTTCCCTCTTTTGCTTCCAAGGTTGTATAGGGAATCGTGGGTGTAGAGAGAGAGAGAGAGAGAGAGAGAGAGAGAGAGAGAGAGAGAGAGAGAGAGAGAGAGAGAGAGAGAGAGAGAGAGAGAGAGAGAGAGAGAGAGAGAGAGAGAGAGAGAGAGAGAGAGAGAGAATGAAGCTAGTAGAGGTCAAGGGCCTGTGAGGCGTCGAATACTCTCTCTCTCTCTCTCTCTCTCTCTCTCTCTCTCTCTCTCTCTCTCTCTCTCTCTCTCTCTCTCTCTCTCTCTCTCTCGTCACCTCCAGTCCAATCCAGTATATTCCAGTCTGATTTTTTTTCTGTGAATGTCAAGGACGAAGCTCTTCATCTTTGAAATTAAACAGCAATTAATCATGAGCGTTTATTGAGAGAGAGAGAGAGAGAGAGAGAGAGAGAGAGAGAGAGAGAGAGAGAGAGAGAGAGAGAGAGAGAGAGAGAGAGAGAGAGAGAGAGAGAGAGAGAGAGAGAGAGTGCACTTTTCCTATTTTACTGGATGTCAGATGATCATTCAATCTTTCCCTCTCTCTCCTCGGGTACTTTCATTCCTGATCTACTTCCTGTGACGAGAAGACAAGTGCGTGAGGTGGAGGGGCGGTCACAGCTTAGTCCGTGTTTCCTGCCACTCACACACTTCCCTACACCAGTGGCTATCAAAGTATCTGCCCTGCGTCCCCTTTTCTTAACTCATCCTATCTTGATCTAGCACAGGATGACTTTACCTAAGCTAGCCAAACGTAGTATAACCTAACCTAACCTAACCAATCTAGTCTATAACCGCAAAATTACGTTGATGGATAATTACGACTGTCATCTTGTAATCATGTCGAAGTGCGGGGACATAAGATCCTTTTGTTGCGCTGCTGAAAACCCACAAATCTATCTATTCTTGTATGTATCCCTTTTATCACCACGCTATTTCATCCGGCCGTGTTACTGTACCCACTCCAAATGAAAGGGTTTCGTCTTCACCAAGCCCTCTTTTTTTCTACTTATACACAATACTGGAGTTTTCGAAGAGTGTCTATGCAAAGATCAGTGTTTCTGGGATCCTAGCGTGCCACAAGACCACCATTCAGTAGATAAATAAACATAATACAAGAGAAGTATCATAAACACAAGTCACATGTTTTACATTACTGAAAATCATATCAGTGCCATGCATATTAAATTTGTTTCACTATATAGGCAACTTACGCTGTACTCTTCCACTTCATAGACACAGGAACTCTTAGTTATTCCAGATTCATGAGAAAAATAACGTAAACTGCCAAAGAAAGAGATGCCAAAGGAAAAGATGCGAGATGTTTTTACTATCCACTACACTGCACTGAAGACATGAGACGCAAAGGAATAAGCGAAAGGATGGCACACGTCGGAAACAAATGAAAAAAAAAAAAAAAAAAGCTCATTAAAAACAACGACCCCGAATAGAGATTTAAGCTGAGAAGAAGAGAAGGATAATATTGAAATAACATTAGCGTTTCTACCGGAGGGCTAGGTTAGGCTAAGTGAGGTTAGGTTGACATTAATTCAGTTCATTAATTTCATTGTTAATCCCTTCACTGTGTAGATCATGATTTAATTAACCACTTCACTGCTAAATGCGACTTTTTTCATTAATTACCAACCACCCTGAGACATCTTTTCTTGTTCTACAGCCACTTCCACGTACTACATAGAAATTGCAGTCTTTTATTTTCTTCTCTCACATTTTTTTCTTGTAGATGCGCTTTACAGATTCCATACATTTTTTTTTTTTTTTTTGTGTGTGATGTGACTTGTTGCATATCGCCGTGAAAGGGTTAAAAGTATCATATTTAAGCCCAGAAATAGTAGATGGTCACTGTCACCAAATGAGCAATGGCTAGTGTCATTTCCACCAAACCCATAGAAGACTGTCCACCAGGGTTTAAGAGCCAAAATCAAGCAATGGGTCCCGATCTGCCACCACTTTCCATCTTCACCCTCACCTACCCTCACCGCCATGCATGGGACAGCTAGCCAGCCTCCTCCTCCTTCTCCTGCTACTCTAATACTTTGGACTCTCGTCTTCTTTCATTTATAAAAGTCCCTCACTTCCAATTAGACACCTTCTCTTCTGATACCGGACTGAAGCATGCCCGGGCCTCCTCTTCCTTGTCTCTCATTCTCAATGTACTCCATCACACACACACACGCACAGAGAGAAAGAGAGAGAGAGAGAGAGAGAGAGAGAGAGAGAGAGAGAGAGAGAGAGAGAGAGAGAGAGAGAGAGAGAGAGAGAGAGAGAGAGAGAGAGAGAGAGAGAGAGAGAGAGCGAAGTACCACCTATTAAGCCTCCACCGTCAGCAAATAAGCTCACTCCCTCCTCCTCCTCCTCCTCCTCCTCCTCCTCCTCCTCCTCCTCCTCCCGGCTCCTTCCTGTCTGATGCTCGGCTGTGGCCTGCCCGCCGCCTCTCCACCCCTCAGTGAGCGCCTCTGGGAGTTTACATCATGGACACAATGGTACCGTTTGATTTACCGCAAGGAGAGTTGAGGTGATGGATGGGCGCAGAGCTATTGCTTCAACTGGCGGCGGCGGCGGCGGTGGTGGTGGTACTGGTGGTGGTGGACTGACACTATTGTAAACTCATGTGTTGCCCTTAAAATCCTATCTATACTTGTTTCTCCTTTTCTTCCTTTTTCTCAGCATTCACTTATCGGACTTCTCTCACATCTCCTCCTCCTCTCCGCTCATCACAAACAGCCCCGTAACAGCCAACAGGTCTGCTGCTTTTTTCTTCTTCTTTTGTGTTCCTCCTACTCCTCCTGTTACTTCTCCTGCTCCTACTAAATCGCTACCTCATGCACCCCTCCTAACTCTTACCTTCGTCACCCTCCTCCTCCTGCTGTTACTCCTTCAGTTTATCATCATTCACTCTACTGTGGTCCTTCAATCCTTTCCTGCCCCCAAGTTCAACATCGCCCTCCTCCTCCTCCTCTTCCTCCTCCTCCTCCTCCTCCTCCTCCTCCTCCTCGTCTCCCATAACCTCCCAAATCTCACAAGTCATCTCTGTAGCAAATTTTAAGGTCGTTGAATGTTGTTTTATTTCTAAGACGTCGCCCTCTCACCTTCATCTCCTTAAAAGACCACCACCACCACCACCACCACCACCACCACCTGCCGCACTATTATCCCAGAATCACGTGCTACTCAGTCACCACCTTTATCTCCACAACACCACATGCTTCCACTAGCCATACATGATCCACCACCATCATCACCATCTCTGGTACTACATGTATTAGTTGCACATAGTTTTCATGTCACCACACCGCTGTATGTGTAGTGAATATACCACACTCTCTGTTCTTAAAGTTGGTGGTGATAGTGGTGATGATGGTGGTGATGGTTGTGGTAGTATAAAGTAGTAGTAGTAGTAGTAGTATTTGTTGTTGTTGTTGTTGTTGTTGTTGTTGTTGTTGAAAAATAATATTAGTAACAGCAACAACCACAATGATAAAGTTAGTAGCAATAATCATGATAATAGTGATAATAACAACAGGAGCAGCAACACAACAACAACAACAACAACAACAACAACAACAACAACAATGGCGATGACGACTGTAGTATGTCAGTGTGTTATAATAATGAAGAAAAACAAGTAGAACACAGGCACGTATAATACTCCAGTCATGTTCCTCACACACCCACATACACCCTTCCTCCTCCCCTTCCTCCTCCCCTTCCCCTCCTCCTCCTCTTCCTCCTCCTCCTCCTCCACTATGGTACAAACGTGAGTTCAAGGGACGTTCAGCAGCACTCACGAGAGGAGGAGGAGGAGGAGGAGGAGGAGGAGGAGGAGGAGGAAGATAGGATTAGATAGGGCATCCCTCCTCTCTCTCTCTCTCTCTCTCTCTCTCTCTCTCTCTCTCTCTCTCTCTCTCTCTCTCTCTCTCTCTCTCTCTCTCTCTCTCTCTCTCCTACACACTTAGGGTTAGAAGGGCCGCTGAGTCAGCAATTTATCACCATTAAAACTATCAATGAAAAAGGGATTTTTTTTCTTACTTCTCCATTTTCTTTCTTTTCTTCATGGCAGTAACAATCGAGAATTCTCACCATGGCTTCCTTTTCTTTTTTTCCCCCCGTCCCTTTAAACTGTTCCACTTCTACGGCTCCTCTCCTCCCACGCACCGGAGAAGATGAGAGGAAGAGAGGGAAAAAAATAATAATAGCGGCGTTCAGCTTGAGACAAAGCATCTGATTGATATTTTTAGTTACACTGACAAATCTTCCTCCTCTCCATGTTCGGACGCTACTCGTGTCGCTTTTATTATAATTTATGATTATACTTGTTAAGTTTTCTGCTTTGCCTGTCCTACAACGAATCACTCAAATTTGTCTCTCTCTGTCGTCTGTCCTCTCTG
Source organism: Scylla paramamosain (assembly GCF_035594125.1). NCBI lineage: Eukaryota > Metazoa > Arthropoda > Malacostraca > Decapoda > Portunidae > Scylla > Scylla paramamosain. Next base: position 7,562,944 of record NC_087157.1, on the reverse strand, counting down.
TGTGTTCTACTATTCCGTCTGTGAGTGTCTGTCTTTCAGTCTATGTATGTCTGTTTGCATAAGGACAGACAGGCACTGGAAATAGATGCCTGCACTTGACGTCTTTTTAAACAACTGCAAGGATGCCAGAACTAACGTTGAATACACATTAACACTTACACACAACCAAATGATATTCACATTATGGAAATCACCGGGTATTAGATCGCTACCGTGCACTAATCCTTTAAACCTGGTATTTTCACATTATAAAATAAAGTACTTTTTAAACTGTACGGAGGCACCGATGAGCTATGGCGTGCGGGAGGAAGCACAGGATCTGGAACTTTGGAGACTGTGAGGAATGTGACAGCTACTGTAGACGTCATGGTGTGTGAAGGCGTTACTAGAAATATTCGTTAGGAAAGATTGCTTTGTTAATTGTTCCGTACGGTTTAATTCGGAGGTATTCTCTCTAAACATAAGGACAAGTAAAATTTCTCCACCACCGCCGCACTGGTCGTGATGTGGTGCCAATGACATCTTCCTCTTATTTTCATTTTTTACTACAAAATTTTCTATGTCCTCGTTTTCTACAAGATACACGGTGCTCCCATATAACTGCTTCCTTCCGGGCAGGCCAGGAGGAAGGGAAGGGTGGGGGGAGGGAGCCTTGCTGTAATATATCCTGTTCTACTCGTGGCTCAACAGCAGTATATAGTTGAGCAGGTGCCCTCGATATGCACAGGCAGACCCTCCTAGCATTTGCTCTTCCTGTGTAATCCAACTCATTTCGAATCTCAGAGGTAAAATAAGAAATCAAGGAAAGAAGATGAAGGAACAGGGAGAGAGAGAGAGAGGGGGGCGGCAGGAGGAGGAGGGGGCGTGGAGACGAGGCGTGTCTAACGTCTGCTCCCACTACCAAGAACATAATACCTCTTGGTCTTGCCCACTACCTCACTTGTTGTGTCTGCCATTTTATTACCCATTACCGATCCCACGAGGACCATCACAAAGAGACGGCCTTACTGGAACAATAACTCCTTTTTTTCTGTTATATGACGCTACCGCAGTCGATCAAGAAACTATCTTATGTATTTTATCATAGTGCTTCGTGCTGGTCATAATTATAGTGGTAGTGGGTAGTAGTAGTAGTAGTAGTAGTAGTAGTAGTAGTAGTAGTAGTAGTAGTAGTTGTAGTTGTAGTTGTTGTTGTATTGAAGGTGGCAAAGACAGTGATGACGGAGATGAAAATGGAGACAGTGATAATGGTGGTGGTGGTGGTGATGGTATAACGACAGTCATACAGCACTCCATCGCCTTGTGACACTCGTATGGTTGGCCAATGAATGTTGCAGCACCACCTCACTTGCAGCACACAAGTACAAACCACGCCATAACACCAGGTCATAACATGCACGAGAGGCCTCGTTTGCCAGAGACATGAAAAAAGTAGGATTATAACAACACATGGTAGAGCCTTATGTAGTGACGTGAGGCTGGAACTTCTGATAAGGTAAACAGAAAGATTATTTGACTCACTGCAAAGGCTTCGAATGAAACCTTCACAAAGGAATACAAACGAAGAAAAATAAACTTCAAACTTAAAGGCCCTCACAAGCCTGTTTGTGGTAAGCTACACTGTCTATTTCAAGTAAAGATACACAAAGATTATGATAAACTACAGTCTAATTTATAGCAAAAAGAGTAGGATAGCAAAGACGAAGGCTTCTCCCCTCGTAAGCGTTAATGCTATAATTAAAGGAGGTCAGGGACTGCTTCCAAATGAGAGTCTACGTACCTATACTCTCGCTGTGAAAGAGTTACGTGTTCCTGAAAGCCGTGCTAAGGTCACTAAGGGTTTTCACTGATATGCTAACAGACTGTCCTGCTCTCTAAGTAAGAGATGAGATGTGTGGTGAGCCAAAGGTATCGGTTTAAGCCATGCATTAGACAGAATGAGCTCTGAACTAACAGGAAGGATAAAGCTGACGAATACGAGTTCAGTACGTAATACCCATTACCAAGGTGAATAGTAAACACACACACACACACACACACACACACACACACAGAGAGAGAGAGAGAGAGAGAGAGAGAGAGAGAGAGAGAGAGAGAGAGGGGGGGGGTCCAGAAATGCCTGATCCATTTTGAGTAGTTTCCCATCTGTCAAAGTTTTCTTTCTTGAGATTCGGTAATTATGACTAACTCATGTAAACTTAGCATATTAAGTTAGAGTTCCACCTGTGCACTCAGTATTATACTCGTATATATATATATATATATATATATATATATATATATATATATATATATATATATATATATATATATATATATATATATATATATATATATATATATATATATATATATATATATATATATATATATATATATAAAACATTATTGCGTTAAACTGCTAAAAATACCAATATTCTGCGATTTTTGGGAGGTGGTATATTTTTATTTCTACAGGTCATCTGCATTGTCACGATGAGATCCTCGTTCCATTGTTTTTTACTGACATCCACTGAATAATTGAAGTATAATGCAGAGCTGGAAAGACGAGTTCCTTGTGTGTATATATATATATATATATATATATATATATATATATATATATATATATATATATATATATATATATATATATATATATATATATATATGTGGTGTGTACTTTACTTTCTGCAGGAAGTAATTTTGTGCATAAAGATCTTTGAATAAGTGCGCGTGGTCTTCTATATAATTATAATAATAATAATAATAATAATAATAATAATAATAATGGGAAGGCTGGTGGAAATTCATAACCTACAAGGGCAGCGCCGGTATCGAAATCTCTACATTTTAGAAAAATAGCAGAGAATAAAACAGCCGCACTATCATTTCATAAATAAGAAACAACGATGTTTGTAGCAAGACCAATAGAGTAACAAACACACACACACACACACACACACACACACACACACACACACACACACATCATGACGTCACTTAGTACCTAACAGATTAAAAAGGTGTCGTTAGATGATTCCATCATTAGATGTTTTAAGCATAACCACACCATTTTTATTCTATCATATTCTTTATCCCAACATATTCCACAGTCAATACAGCAATAATAATTTGCCAATACAACTCCATACAAATTTTGATTCCCGTCAAAACTATTCCGGGGAGCAATTTTGACGGTAGGAGATATTTGGTACGACAACCTAACAGCGGAACTGCCTCGCGGAAACACCCTGTGCAACACCGAGCATCGTCCCTGGTGGACTTCCTGAGCTATTCACAACAATCTTGATTATGATAGATGCTTATAATATACATTAATGACAAAGGTCGATGATGACGCTGCTAATGTAAAGATGGTGACCATGACAAATCCATGATGATTCCTTTCCTGAATATGTCCCTAACTGATGCCGAAACTGCCAGTTCATCCAGTACCACACACGTTATGCAGTAACAAAACATTATACTGAAGTAACATTAGCGTCTTCATCCGAGGGCTAGGTTAGGTTTAAATTCATTCAGTTCATTAATTTAATTGCTGATCCCCTAAATGTGGTGATCATATTTTGCCCCATAATGGTCGGGGTCAGGAAATTAGTTGGCTAAGGTCACTTCCACACCAAAACATCTTGACTACAACCCACTATGCACTACTAAACTTGCTGACATCCCGCTTTTGTACATAAAGATTTCTCTAAGGCAGCAAGTAATCTCCAACAGCAGCTAATATTACTCACCGCCAAGTCCTCGCCGCCTCGACATGTTCACACCTAATCTCACTCAAGCTGTCCCCCGTCACAGATCACATCAAGGAAACTAGAGAGTCATTAAGGTTCCTTGGGTTACACATACGTGTCTCAGTTTAGTTTCAGCGATCACAACACTAGCCCACCTCAAGTCACCACTGGATACTACCGCCATGACTGTTTTGTTCACCTCGCCAGCACGCTTCGGAGCTTTTACTGCTGCCCAACACCAGTCCAAATTGTTGACATAACTATAGAGTATTTATTTTCAGTTACTAAGTATCTAGATTCAATAATAAAATTCAGTGTAGTTACAACCAATGAAGATAATGTTCATATTACTAAGCAAGCTCCATCTACATGATAGCTTTCCTAATGACAGAGAGAACACTATTCAGTGTTTTCGTAATAGGTTAAACTTGGACAATAGACAAGTTTTTAATACCACAGGTCCAAAAATGATGAAGATTTGGAACACTGAAGTAAGCATCTAATCCGATATCAGAACATAGTAGTGTGAACAATTCACATCTCATCTCATGCTAAAACAGCTTTTATAAAGTTAAGCGTTCTGAATCGTCTCCAGTTTTTCTCACACCCACTCAGCTGCTTTGTACAGGGGCAGGTATGTAATATGCTTCATATATACATTTATTTTATGGAGGATTCCGCTTTGTGCTCATCTGAACAGGGTGGAGTATAAAACATTGTCTTATCAACAATTCTCCTCCGGTTGTCTTTAGCACAGCAATAATGCATTTCTTGCTATCTTTTACTGCTAATTTTCACGCTAACAACTCTGGTCTTGCTAACTGCATGCCTCCCCTTCTCCCGCGGCCTCGCTGCACTAGAACCTATTTTCTCACGCCCCCGTTCTGTCCACCTCACTAACGCAAGAGTTCAACAGCATTCTGTCATTCATCCCTTCTGTCAAACTCTGGAGCTTCGTGTCTGGTTTTTGTATTATGCCTTCCTATGAACTCTTTTAATAGGGAGGTTTCAAGATATATTCAAATTTTGAATGATGGATTTGGCTCTGAGGATCACCACCTCAGTGGACCGTTTTCTTCCATTTCCTTACCGTTAGCCTATGACCCTCGCTCTTAAAAATAAATAAATAAATAAATAATATAGTAATAAGAAAATAGAAAAAATAATATCCCACTAAAAACTTGACTTTGCTGTCTTTTCATTGCCTATAAAAATAATGTTACTTCCACTGGTCACAATGTATTGTTCATCCAGCCGGCCAATAATCACATATATGGAGTACCATAATTGTATTTTCATTCCCTTAGTCAATGTCCTCACCCTCTCCATTGATTCATAAGAGTACTTACATTTTGAAATATATTTTCATCTCAAGATGCAGTACATATACAAATAAATAAAACAACAAAGATTCTTTTTACTTTATTTTTATCTTTAAAGTTCACTAAGACCTGGAATGTGACAGCAACTGAAGGAATGGTAAGAAACATGAGGAATGAGGAAGAAGAGTGCAACACAGCATTCACTTCACAGGTTGAGCAGTGTAAGAGTGATCCATGTTTATGAAAGCGTGACCAACCAGCCTTGGAACGCAACTTTTTTTTTATATAAGTTAAGATTAAATATTCTTTGAAAAAAACATATATACTATATATGCACTTTGAATTGTACTCTCCTATAAAGTTTTACATGAAAAAAAAAAAAAAAATGAAGGATATCTTTATAGAAAACTATCGCTCTCCTTACATTATCAATTAACAGCAGATAAAACCCATTATTGTCGCAGGCAGTTCACTCAACAGCCATTAAGGTCTTTGTTCCCTCCTACACCTTCCAAGATCTGAGGAAGGTGCACATAAATATGTTTCCTCAGGGCAAGGAAGGAGAGGAGAGGTCAAAACCAAAGTTAACATGAACCTGCCTTGACCAGCCCACCAACATTCTGTATGAAGAATAATCCTTCAATTCATCAACTGTGATTCCTGAAAAATAAACTATGATGACACTGTACACCAACAGTACCCAAGAGAATAAATTTCCAATCCCATACTTTTTCCCTCCCTTTCTTGTGGCGCAATTTTGAATTTCCACAGCAGCTCAGCGTGCAGCCTACATGTGGCGGGTGTTGCCAAAGGACATTCCTGCCTGGTTGGCACCCTTGTTGGAGCCGTACTGCAAACTGATGACAGCATTGGAGGCATTCAGCTGTTCCTCAGTGAAGTTGCGCACATTCTTCTCAGCCTCCTTGGGTCCAATAGAGGGCTTTCCAAACTGGCTACCCTGTAATATCATGTTGATAAGTGAAAGGAAATCACTATGACTTGGTAAGTAAGAAGAAAAATGGCTGCTTAAAAGAAATCATTGTAGCACTGGATGATAAGAGTAAATGCACATCAGCAGGAAATCAGAAAGATGTTGCAGAAATGTCTTATCAGTCAGTATATTTGTAACTTCATGTTGAGATCAATCAAATGAATCTTTCAAGTAATCTACTCGTAAGTGTTGAAGCATAACAAAGAACTTTGTGATAACCCCATAATTAGAAAGGCTCTTAAGTAAAAGATCAAATAAATCAAATAATCTCATGATGTTCAAGTATAAATCTGATATCCACTTTTACTTAACATGCATCAGTAGTTTTATCATTTACTACAGACAGCTCATTAAGGAACAAAATAGAAATCAGTGGCCATTAATTTTCAATACCTGCTCATCTCTACATGTCACTTAATTTTTGCTTTCACAGGAACTCAGTCTATGTAGAGCAAGCCAAGGGCAAGGAGTACATCTACACACCTCACCTGGCTTCCCTATTCAGGCTGTGCTACCTGCTACCCTTGACCTGAAGCACAGTGGTTATAATGCACTATTGCCATTAATTTGCAGTGGTTACATGATATTTAATTTCTTTCACTAAATTGCCTTAGTAAAATCAATAAGTCTTGTACCTCTTGCACTGTCACAAAGCAGGGACTTTATGAAAATAGCAGTTACAAGTATTAAGGTTAAATAGTTGGAAATCTAAACATATTAGCATTTTGTAAATAAAATAATATTCTGTGCTCATTTCAGTATGATTAAACTTTCACTGAGGACTGCACTGACAGTGCAGTTGAACATCATTAAATCACTCTTATTTCAAACTGCTGTTTAGCTTTGTTTTACTTCAAACTGATTTTTATACATTTATGTATGCATGAAAGAAATTTTGGTGCCATGAATACACCATTAGTGCATTCAATGAGGCCAAAGACACCAATACATTGTCAGAGACAATGTATTGATGAGTGTGTGTGACTGCTGTCTTGAATGATGACTTGTGAAGAATGGCAATAGTGAAAAAGTTAAAAGCAAGGTCCATCTGACAGAAAATAAATATAAGATAGAGTTATGTAACTGTCAGTGTGTATAAGAAATGGAGTGTGAGGAAAAGAGAGAAGAGTTTCTGAGAGAGGAAGAGAGAATTGTGAAGAAAGACCTCAGCACAAAAGTGAGATGTAGTAGAAGATGGGGCATCTGGGATAAATGATCTACCTTCAAGGAAATAAGAATGGGGAGTAGCTCTTGAAACTATGTGAATAATGAAGGTTTGTAATAAGAAACACAGAGATATTAAAAATTAAGCAAAGACAAGTAGAAATGATGGTAAAAAATAATGCAATGATGGGTTTGTGCTGATGAACAGGAATGAAAATTAGTGAGGAACAGATGTGAATGCACCAATACACCACAAGAAATTAGATGGGGATTCAATTGTTCATTGTGAAAGTGGAGAATTGATAAACAATGAAGAAATTAAAAAAAGCAAAAAGATAGTGTGAACCAATTAACTTTTTAAAAGCACACAGCTAGGGAAAATACACTGAAAGCAAAGAGTTATTTTATAAAGAAAGTGTGATGAGGTGGAGAAGAAAGTCATAAATACATAAATCAGTGTCAATGACTAACAATGGGAAAAGCTTTGAAAATTCAGAGATTGGTAAAGATTAGAATGCCAGTTTGCTCCAAAATACAAAGCAGTATTTGCATACGTGCATTAAGCAAACTACTTAAAATAACCTGCTACTGTCATGAAGGAAGGAACTATTATCATCATTATTATTATTACTGATGTTATTTATTTTTATTTATTTTATTTATTTATTTATTTTATTTATTCATTTTATTTATTTATTTATTTTTTTTTTTTGTGTGTGTGTGAACTATCTATATTAGCAAGAACTTTACTCATTCCTCTTTTCTATATCTGATACAAATTCTCCTTCTCACCTTCCTTCCCAGAGACTGGATGCAGATGACTACAGAGTTGAGGTTCTGCTTCTCCCACAGGTCCACAGTCTGGAAGGTCTCCTGAGAGGGCACGCCACACGCCTTGGCTCCATCCACAAAGTTGTTGATGTTCTCCATGCACTTGAAGGCCATGCTAGAGGTCTGGATCTTCTTGATGTGCCCAGGCTTCAGGGCATTGATAACCCTGAGGAGAATGCACAAAAGGATGAGAGGGGCTGTGATGATGAACAGATGTATTAGGATATAAGAAATAATGAGAGGGATGCATGATGGTACAAGAGAAATTGCCAGAGACTTCAGGATATCCAAAAAAGAGAATGTAAGATGAGGAAGAATTTATTCTACACTGGAAAGCTGGAGGAATTTGAAAGGCTGTGTTAGACAGTGATGTTTTTCATCTTTTTTTCATTTTTATTTAATTATATTCCCTTTTTTACTTTACATATGTTTACTTATTTGCTTTATTTAATTAAGCATTTTCTCTGTGCAAGAAAACCTAGATTCCTTACTAATACTTCAGCCAGATAGAATCAAAACTAAATTTAGTCAAACAATGTGAAGAATATTATAAATTGCATGAGGCCTATTCAAGACTGGCCATTTTAAGGAGCTAGAAACTGGAAGATACAACCTCATGCAAAATTGTGAGTCATATTCCAAGGGAACAAGTAAGAAATAGATATTATTACTGAAACAAGGTACAAGCAATGCTATTCACAGGTGACCATGAAAGATGCAGGGTTTAGCTCATTAATACAATTGGCATGGATGCTGATGTGATGTCTGATGAAACCTACACAAAGAGTAGTGTGTTTTGGATACATGTGGGAAAAATTAAGTGATTAAAGAAAAAAATAATGAAGGCAATGTTGAGGATGAAAGATATTATAGAAAAATTAAAGGAAAAAAATGGTGGTGAAACTGATAACTAGAAAAACCAGCTATGTTCCGCAAGAGCAGGGAGCAGCAGTTGCTCTTAAATGAAATACAAATTAAGTTGACGTTGTATACGCCTGTGGCTCGTGGTTATAAAAATTCTTCATAACAGGCTGTCGCTTAAAGCGAAAGGAGGCATGGTGCACAAGGATGAGGGGGTGGGGGAAACGAATAGGTGAAAACGAATAAACATGACATCAAATAGACTGAAGTTGAACATATTTGCTTAATCGTGTGACCACCTCTCTTTTAAGAACACTGGCTGTGAGCCACGCACATAGTAAGTGACTTAAACCTTCGCGTGACTGATACAACTTTATCAGCCTCACTTCCTGACATCCTGTTTATTCTTATTCCATCATATTATTGTCACATTCTCTTTATACTTCAAGAAAGGTGAAGAATGGTTTTACATTGCCACAGTGTAATGATCGTATCAGGGGGCACTGATTTTCTATCAGTATTTAATTAAGCTTGTTTCGATTCCGCATTGTGTGCTTTGATAAAATGCTAGAAGGAAAAAAAAAAACACCAGATTTTACTCACTCGCAGAGCAGGACGCCATTCCTGAGCTGCTCATAGAAGTTGTCCATGGAACCACTGGGGTCCACGTCCTTCCCCGTGACGGCGGCGATCCATTCCAGGCACTCTGCGGCCAGCTGTTCGCTGTACTTGGCCTCGACCTGGATGAGGCAGATACAAAAAATCACATGAATTATAGGAACCAACAAGCCAAAACTTAACTTAAACATTTTGTATCCCTGCCTTACTCTCTTACTTATCACACCAGGTGTCATTCATAGACTGACTGGACTGCTGGATAAGGCGGGCACCTGTCCGACATTTTTGGATTTTATTGAGTATACATACACTCCCCTGCTTATTACATGTAAATTTACACTTAAGCTGCAGAAACTATATCCATGTTGTTCCAGTTGCAAAGAGCTTCAATATTTTTAACCTTTAACACAAGTCTGATGTGACCATGAACTCAACTCTGCATCCTCTCTGTTATCAGAGGTCCGAGTATAGAGATGAGGTTCCAGCCACCAGCTGCTTCATTCTTTCAGCTTCAGTGACGCTCCCTACTTCTGTTCAGTAATGTACTTATTTATGCCGTTATCAGGCTAGTCAGACTCACGCGATGAACATCCGGGTTGGGGGGAGAGTATAAAACCCGATACAGCTATCAGCCTGGCGGTGACGTCACGGCGTCAGCTAGCGCGCCCTCAGAGTCAACAACCCCGGCACCCGCGCCGCGGGGCCAACCATGGCGATCAATTATTGCAGAACAGCTTTTTCGTCACACTTTCAAAATACTGTCAATACATTAATCATCTACACCTCTAAATCAGTATATCCTTTCCAAACATTTATATAGAGTGAAGAGTTGAGGAAGCACATTACCTTCAAATTTTACTTTACATTTTGCAACCCTGTATTTTGCTAAAAAAAATAAAAAAAATAAAAAAATAAAAAATAAAATAAAATAAAATATATATATATATATATATATATATATATATATATATATATATATATATATATATATATATATATATATATATATATATATATATATATATATATATATATATATATATATATATATATATATATATATATATACCTTACCCTTTCTCTTAAAATTTTCACTTAAACACAACTAAACCATAAATTACAAACGCAATGCTTCAATTCTTTAAGCACTTTGGGCCGTGAAGGAGGAAGGCAGTACATCACGGATACCTAAGCTGCTTCAAGGTGAGTCAAGAACCCTTTCGAAGATATGCGAAGAAGCAGCAGGCGTGAGGCCCACGTAGCAACAGAGGCGCCCGCTCCAGAGGTCATCCCGACCCCCGCCTGACCCCGGACAGTGGCTGAGGAATGAGCGCCCTGAGGAGGGACGCTGAAGAATACAAACTATAGGGACGTAACCTTTACTCTTTGCCAGAGAAGAGCGAGGTCAAGAAAATGTGCAACGCAAGCAACAAAAAAATACAAAAAGAGGAGGGGGAGGAGGGGATCTGATATCCTACAGATGGACAACAGAAGGAAACAACTCCACCGTGTCTCCAGTTATTCTAAATGCTATTCTCCACCGTGTCTCCAGTTATTCTAAATGCTCTAAGCAAGGCGTACTCAACACGAGCCAACCCATTAAAATGTGCACCCTGAACTGAGTACATATAAAAAATAATAATAAATATCCCCATATTAAAATAAGTAACATTTAATTGTCCACTTATCGAGGCAAAAAGACGTACGACACTATAGCAAAAAGACTTAAGGCACTAAAGAAGACATAATTCATGCAAAGAATATCATGCTAAGCTCAGTCGTAAAACGAAAAAAAATATTTTCTTACGATGACCTGCAGGAAAGAAGCAAGTCTTCAGACATCACTCAGTAAGACGTGGAGGAAAGAACATCACTCTTTACTAATAGCAACATGTATCTCCTCATCTTGGAAAGTGCAGTGCCTAAACCCGCGGCCATAAGGATAATGAGTTGGCAGAAATGTTCATGAAAAGCCACAAACACCAAGTCGGAGTTATTACACTTGTGACCGAGCACCCAGTAATACGAGAGGTAAGATCTTCACTTAAGCTGCCACTGATCCCTTGAACGCACGCTTGGTTGAAAAATAAAAAAAAAAGTAAAACAAGCACAGGTGTCGTATTATTTCAGGTGCATTAGTTAGAGAAAAAAAGACATTAGGAAAAGGAATCATCCCGTAATTGCACGGCCTGCCTCACAGTCCTCGCTTCACCTTCTCTTCCTTGCGCGATTGGTTGACTTGTTCTGGGTGTAAATCTTTAAATTTTCGGGGTATTAAAAGTGCAGAGGGTAAACCAGTCTCTGAGTGAGTCACTCTCTCTCTCTCTCTCTCTCTCTCTCTCTCTCTCTCTCTCTCTCTCTCTCTCTCTCTCTCTCTCAGTAAGTTGGGGGAGTGCCGGGCGGTGCAGGCGGCCGGCAGCCGAGTTCCCCCCATCCCCCTCCCTCCTCCCCACATTCCGTCCCTCAGCACCACCATCCCTGAACACCTGTGTGCATACGGGTAAACTGGTTAGGTCACGGTGCTGCGCGTGGCTACACACACACACACACACACACACTGTAGACACAACATTAAAGGAATGCGGTGACATCAACTGTTTGTGTGTGTGTGTGTGTGTGTGTGTGTGTGTGTGTGTGTGTGTGTGTGTGTGTGTGTGGTAAGCTCGAACCCCAGTCTCCTTAATTCTATCCTTTTGTAGCGATTATGTAAAAAAAAAAAAATCTTAATCAAACAGGTATAACTTGCTTTCCTCTCCTCTTCTCAACTTCCGCAGCAACACCTTATCCCACGCTAAGGTAACCACCACCAGCACCACGTCATATTGCTCCTGCTTCATCATAACCACCTGCCTCCCCCTCACCATTGCACTGCCACCTAATCTACTGACACCTGAAGATAAGTTGTTAAAAAGGACATACTTATCACTCTCTCTCTCTCTCTCTCTCTCTCTCTCTCTCTCTCTCTCTCTCTCTCTGTCTCTCTGGGTGATAACAACCACAATCCCATCAGTCTTATCAAGCATCAGTGATGTGTTACTCAATTTCATAAGCCAGGAATTCACTTATCATTCATGTTAACTACAATTTGTCTTGACGTCTACGGTATCTACTGCTTCTAATTCACGCTGTGATCTCTCCCTATCTATCTCATCATGACTCATCCTGAAACGCACAGAAGCGATTTTAATTCACTGCTTCTCTATCGCTGCGCCGTAAAACTGACACTTTTTCCACCTGTCATCGCACACGGAAAGGTGTTTACGACGTTCCCTCCCCTTTAAGTTTGAGCCTCGAATGTGTGTCAGGAGTGTAGCACAATCTTGGCCAGGATCATCGCCTCCTTACTCCTTGGCGATAAGGTTTAAAACACAGTATCTACGTATCTCCTCTCCTAGGTGCTGTCGGAGATCAATACCTCCAGCTGTTGTACTCACCGCCTGTCCTCCCTTCGTCCCCCGCCCTACCTACCGCTGGCGACCTACTGCCTTACCTTTGACTGGGCCTCAGCGGCAATTCCTGACTTGGTAGCACGGTTCATTGTCACGTGTGAAGGAGCGTCGTTCCACCCGCACTGCTTGTCTGTCCACAACTGGTGTCGAATCTGCGCCGTGTGGTGGTTTTACCTCGGCCGGGGCGCGAGCTCATTGGCTGGTAGTGACGTCACCTTTTTTTCAGCTCGGCCACTAAGGGGGCGGGGTATGGAGGCAGTTCCGTGCGCTTTGTTATGATAGATGTGTGTGTGTGTATGTGTGTGTGTTTGTGTGTGTGTTAAAAGAGAAGAATGTTCAGTCCTCCACTAGTAGCTGCAAATTAACTAAGCCCTAAGAGAGGTCATCTTAGTACAGTAGTCAGTGTTAATCAGCGTGATGTGGGAGTTGCGATATACGAGCAGGAGAGAGAAATGGCTGATTCGAATCTTCTGGGTGTCTCGGTGAAAAGAAAGGGTCGAATGAAAGGAGAGAAAAAATAAATCCATGAATGCTCACAGTCTTAAGTCATGCTTCTTTAATAAGTGCGAGAAACTTACAAGTAGAGTTACTGGTTAGCGAACGAATAAGGCAGGAAGATGAATTGCAGGTGTCGAGAGAGAGAGAGAGAGAGAGAGAGAGAGAGAGAGAGAGAGAGAGAGAGAGAGAGAGAGAGAGAGACGGATAAAATTCAATAGGTTTCAGACACCAAGCCAACAATAATGACTGTGACACTGATATCAGTATTCCTAAACGTTTCTCTATTTCATCGGGATTATGCACAAAGGCAATGGAGATGACTATTAGGGTTACAAAGCCCCTTTCTCCTGCTGAAGAAGTAGAATCCTTATTAAACTATTCCAGCAATCTCAAAAAACAACCTTGAAAATCTAATAACGCTCCATAAAACCATGCTAAAAGTAAACGAGATAAGATACTGAAATGTTAAAGAGAGAGAGAGAGAGAGAGAGAGAGAGAGAGAGAGAGAGAGAGAGAGAGAGAGAGAGAGAGAGAGAGAGAGAGAGAGAGAGAGTAAAGGTAGCAACTGTTACATGATTTCCGGTAGGTAGCAGTCCCACCAGCCCTTACCAGGTACCCCCTCTCCCCGTGTCACCTTCAACCAGTGACACGGAGCACATTACACCCCGATAAGGCACCGCTCGTCAGCCACACCCAGACAAATGACGGTCAGCGGGCGGCGTGCTAATGACGGTCGTGTGTAAGCATAAATTTCTCAACGCTGGATGAGTCAAATGTCAAATTAAAGGGGGATTAGGTGAGGTGCTATAAATGTTTTCTTGGCGTAATCGTTATCAATATTTTTTTTTATTTATTTATTTTACTTTTTCTTTTTTTTTGGGGGGGGTGTGTTACGGTTGTTGTTTTGTGGTGGTGGTGGTGGTGGTTAGAAAAATATAAGGGAAGCTGCAAGAAGTCAACGCGCCTAAATGTGACAGTGCCTGTATAAAACATACACACATACACAGACGTACCTATCACCTCTATACAAGCAGTGGTGGTGGTGGTGATGATGGTGCTCTAACTACTACTACTACTGCTACTACTACTACTACTACTACTACTACTACTAATAATAATAATAATAATAATAATAATCATAATAATAATAATAATAATAATCATCATCATCATCATACAACTACTACTACTACTGCAACTACTACCACCACCACCACCACCACCACCACCACGACTCAAGACTCCACATCACCTCAACCATCCATCGCAACTCACGACCATCACGTACCAAACATTACACTCCACTCCCTCCTGCATCTCTCCATCTCTCCATTTTGTCCTTCTCGTCTCCCTTCCCTTCCTCCCTGCTTGTTGTACTGTTCCTTAAATATTTTCTCTCAGTGTCCCTTCGATTGTTATTATTATTTATAGTAATAGTTGTAGTAGTAGTAGCAGTAGTAGTAGTAGTAGTAGTAGTGGTAGTAGTAGTAGTAGTGGTAGTAGTAGTAGTAGTACTATTATTAATCTTATTATTATTATTATTATTATTATTATTATTATTATTATTATTATTATTATTATTACTGTTCACTACTATTTATTATTACTATCATTATCATTATCACTACGATTTGGATAATACATTGAATAGCTCAATTTCTCTTCAACAATTGTGTGAATGAGAGAGAGAGAGAGAGAGAGAGAGAGAGAGAGAGAGAGAGAGAGAGAGAGAGAGAGAGAGAGAGAACACCATTGACCGTTGGGAGAATGATGTCATCCCCGTAAGAAGTAAAATACGTTGGGCAGTTAGTGAGGCAAGGGGCGCGGCCTCCTCATCTCCTCCGGTTGCTCCTCCACCTCCTCTACCTTCTCGCTGCCCAGGTGTGTGAGGCATTATTCTCTCTCTCTCTCTCTCTCTCTCTCTCTCTCTCTCTCTCTCTCTCTCTCTCTCTCTCTCTCTCTCTCTCTGT
>NC_087157.1:7522500-7532500 GCF_035594125.1 Scylla paramamosain | reverse complement strand
CACGTGTGCTTGTTTCGATCCATCATTCACTCACTCGCGCATTCTCTCTCTCTCTCTCTCTCTCTCTCTCTCTCTCTCTCTCTCTCTCTCTCTCTCTCTCTCTCTCTCTCTCTCTCTCTCTCATTGTCCTAACTGTCTCACTCATTTGTTCTCAAGCATTCATTGACTGGTTGATTGACTGGCTGATTGAATCCCTTTTTATTATTGTTATTATTATTATTATTATTATTATTATTATTATTATTATTATTATTATTATTATTATTATTGTTATAACCACTACTACTACTACTACTACTACCACTAATACTACTACTATTACTACTACTCCTACTACTATTGCTATTACTGCTATTACTACTACTAATAATAATAATAATATTATTATTATTATCATTATTATTATTAGTTATTATTATCATTATCATTATCATTATTCTTATTATTGTTGTTACTATAAAAATTCATGAAAGAACATCAAGAACAATTACAGAATGTACGCAAACCCAAACAGAATCACAAACGAGTAAATATGAGTATGAAATATAAATATATGAAAAAAAAAGCAAATTTAATCAATCAATTAATTGATTAATTAGTTCATTATAAAGCCTTCTCCCTTTAATCCAAGGGACACCATTGCAAAGTTTGCAGCATTTTTTGGCACCGAATTTTTTTTGCTATTTATCTAAACGGACGAGAATTTGTCTTTACAATATACGAGAAGTCTTAGCGCATAAAAAAAAAAAAAAATCATTTCACACTCTTCCTGCTTGAAGGCGAAACTCCACCACTTATTTTTACTCCCAGTCTTCACCCACTTGTACATAAGGGCTAGGGACTCCAGCTGGCAGCCTCTCCAGGCCAGGAGGTGCACGCCCGCCGTCCCCACGACCACACACTCGGCCTGACAGCACGTACTACACAAATATATAAAAAACAAGATTCCCTCCGCTAAGGAGATGGCTTCCAGCCTCTAGACTCCCTCTGCTAAGAAGGAGGAGGAGGAGGAGGAGGAAAAAAAGTCGAAGGTTAAGAAAAAATATAAAATTTCAATCTCAGAATTTTTATTTGATAATGTTATGTTTCTTATTAAAAGAAAGACATTCTGCATATGTCAAATATTCTTTGCTAACAGTGCTTAAACAACAATACGTATTCAACTTTATCACCATTTCACTTCTGAACAAATTTTAGAAAGTAAAAGCCAAACTTTATTGACTTTTTATAGAATTATTTTCTTCTACTTCTCATGTTTTAAAATTCTGTACTTTTTAAATAAAATTTTTAATCGCAAATTGTTTTGTATTTTCTCCAGATCCGGACCTCTCAAAATAATTATCTGATAATTTATTATATTCCTTACTTTAAAGAGAAGCATTTTGCTTATGTCAAATACTCTTTTGAGTTCATGGGAACGGTGCGTTGATAATAATATTCAATTTTATCAACATTTCACTTTTCAAACAAAATTTAGAAAGTGAATAACCACACTTTTTGACTGATGTAAACTTCTTATATCAATCTTTTTCTTCTACTGTTCATATTCTAAAATTCTGTAATTTTGAAAGAAATAATTCCATTGCAATTTTTGGTATTTTTTTCCAGGTCCGGACCTTAAAGAGAGACAGTGCAAAGAGAAGGAGAAGGAGGAGGAGGAGGAGGAGGAGGAGGAGGAGGAGGAGGAGGAGGAGGGGGAGGAGAAGAAGAAGAAGAAGAAGAAGAAGAAGAAGAAGAAGAAGAAGAAGAAGAAGAAGAAGAAGAAGAAGAAGAAGAAGAAGAAGAAGAAGAAGAAGAAGAAGAAGAAGAAGAAGAAGAAGAAGAAGAAGAAGAAGAAGAAGAAGAAGAAGAAGAAGAAAATTAAGAAGAAAAGAAAAAAACAAGAACAAGAAGATAATAACACAAATATGATCCTGAGATGACAAAGATAGTGAAGATATTGATGATAAAAAGAGAAAAGAGGAAGTAGGAGGAGGAGGAGGAGGAGGAGGAGGAGGAGGAGGAGGAGGAGGAGGAGGAGGAGGAGGAGGGAAGGAGGCGATCGGACACAGGCTTGAGTGGGTCAAGGCGGCACCCATCAGTGTGTCACCTGCCTCTCGTTACACCCCCACTCCCTGCCACAGCACACCTGTAACTTCCCCCTCACACACCTGCTGCTTCTGTGACTGTGTGTGTGCGTGTGTGTGTGTGTGTGTGTGTGTGTGTGTGTGTGTGTGTGTGTGTGTGTGTGTGTGTGTGTGTGTGTGTGTGTGTGTGTGTGTGTGTGTGTGTGTGGTAGTTAATTATAGACGTTTCTAAAAAATGTGGTCTGGTAAGTAACACTTCAACTTTATGCCTGCCTAACTTTATACACACCTGTTCACACGCCCACACACACACACACACACACACACATACACACTACCATCACACACTACCGATGACGACAAGCTGTACAGTATTTTATTTGATCTTGGGTGAGGAAGTGGAGTTCCCGCGTGCACGTTTTCTATGTTTCTTGTGTATCCATCAGGCTTAGAATACTGAGGAAGCGGGTAACTTTGTTTTCCTTTTATCTTACTGCTGCATAAAAACACCAACTGGCGCCACCTTTCGAAGTCTTGCGAATCTCATCGGAGGTTCTGTCTCTCCCTTTTCCAGTTCCGTCACCCATCCCCAGACCCTCGGCCCCAGGGGAAGACAAGACCCACACGTCCTGTCGTCGCCTGGATCAGGAGTGAGTCAGTCCCCGTAGGCGCCGTTGTGCCCCTGTGCTCGTTTAAGAGTGACTTTCGTTGCAAGTAGAGCCAAAAACGACCTCACACACCCGTTAATGGACAAGATAAACAAATGGAGTCAAATGAAGCATTCTTGGTGTATATTGAAGATGTTTATGTGTGTTAGTTTTAGTTTGTGTGTGTGTGTGTGTGTGTGTGTGTGTGTGTGTGTGTGTGTGTGTGTGTGTGTGTGAGAGAGAGAGAGAGAGAGAGAGAGAGAGAGAGAGAGAGAGAGAGAGAGAGAGAGAGAGAGAGAGAGAGAGAGAGAGAGAGAGAGAGAGAGAGAGAGAGAGAGAGAGAGAGAGAGAGAGTACAGTGAAAGGCAGAACAGCAGACAGGTACAGATGTGAGCCCGCCGTCTAACAATTATTATATCTGGCCGACCTGGGCGGGGCGAAGCGAGGGTACAAAACATTGCCGAGCCGCCGCGGGGGTCCGAGGGCCTGGCGCCGCTGTAGGTGAAAAGGGGTAATCGCAGTACGACCAATGGGCGCCCCACATTCGCGTTACCATTATGTGCATCCATCACCTCAGCACCGTGCGTACTAGGTCACTGGAGCCACAGGCGGCAGTTGAGTACGTCAAGGAGAACCAGGGTGGGAGGGATGACTGACCACAAGCCCAGGGTTTCTGCCAAGGCTGGGCAGGAACAGCTGCTGCTTTCTGCCTGGATAGGCATCGCTGACTTTCGTATTTTTTGGCACAGCAGACAGCTTCCATGCCACCAGGAATGGGATCAGATAAGTTCATCTCCAGGATGCCGCCATCCATAAGTCACTGAGCAACTAGTCAAGAGAGGAGCGTCATGTGAATGCATAACTATTCCTGAACCTCTTACACAACCCTGCCACACAATGAAGTCACTATAACATTACCAGTGCACCAAATATAGCTGTACCCTGGGCGGTGTCTGTTGTGTAGCCAGACAGATGGAGGCGTTACCGCGGCAGTACTAATGTGATGTCATGTGGCTCCCTAGGCCCGGACGTGACGCCAGCAGCACTCCCACGACATCCATTGGAAACCGTGACGTGACGCTGCCTTGACATGAGGTAAACAAACCCTCAAGTGTCACAACTTCCCGAGAGGAGTCCAGGTACAGAGCTATTTACGGCTAATGGGTCACGGGGAGTGGAGGACCAGAAACAGTGACAGGCGGGGAATGAGTTCAGTGTGGTCGTGACGGTGACGAAAGATGTGACGTGTTTATCAACTTAACCTTTAGAAAAACAACAGTTTTAATCTTATGTTTGACAAAAATCACACACACACACACACACACACACACACACACACACACACACACACACACACACACACACAACTGGCCCTGGCGCGTCCAAGTTAGGGGTGAAATTAAGAAATCGTCCAACAGCGATCAGAGGCACTTTCTCAGGTCAGAGGTCAACCAGCTGGCATGTGTGTGTGTGTGTGTGTGTGTGTGTGTGTGTGTGTGTGTGTGTGTGTGTGTGTGTACGTGTGCAGCTTAAAGCACCACCAGCAAGACAGTGTAACCGTAACAATACACAGCCACAAAGAACACCGGTACGGTATTGCCATGCGAGGCTATGACATAAGCAGCGCCGCCCCGAAGACACCAGGCAGGCAGGTCGTGTGTGGCAGTGCGGGCTGAGGGAAGACTCACTTGCGAGAAGAGTCAGCACACTGTAAAAAACTAACGCAAAGCTGGTAAGGGCGTGGAGATATCACGCCTCCCTCCAATCCTCCTCCTCAATGCTGTAATATCTAATGATACCTCCTTTGTCCGCTATTAATAGAAATGAGAAGAAAATAGCTAAAACCACGGATATGAAAGAAGGCATGAAGTGAATATCAAGGCATGCGAACACACACACACACACACACACACACACACGAACACCCCAAAAAGGAAAAGAAATCCATTAGAACCGGAGCAAAGACAAAATTAGATTAAGACTCAGATCATATACGTATCAGTATAAAGAATTAATAGAGTGAATGAATGCCAGGCGTTCATAACTGCTAGCAGGAAGATTATTAAAAGACGAGAGTTAAAGACCGCGAGAGTTCAAGAAAAGACTCCCAGATCAGTACAAAGTAAGCATGAGCAGCCGCCGCCACTGTGCCGTCGCTGCGCATTGCGATGAGAACATGAACAACATAGCAACTATCTCAACGAACTCACCATGCACCACCACCACCACCACCACCAGCAGGAGGCGCCATGAGGCAGGCAACTCCTACCACCGTGAATCACAGCGGCGTGGATGAGGGCATGACGTCACTGCGCAGTCACGCTCAGGACACCAATGCAAACAGGCGAGCACCAATTGAGGGATTGGTGCGCTGAGAGGTTTCCGTGACGCGTTGTATTTTATCTATTATCGCCATCATTATTTTGTTTGTTGTTATTATTTGATATTTTGTTTTGCTTACGTGCGTAACTTGAGAATGGTGCATAGTGAGTCAAGTGCGCACACATACACACACACACACACACACACACTACTCGCTATGTAATGCAGTGTTAACCTCCCACCCTGCATGTCACTTGGCAGGCTGAGGTTCGCGCCCTTCTCAGATTGCAAAGGTTTCCACTTACTGCTGCCCTCCCTGAGCAAGAGAATGGAGTGCATGGTGTAGGAAAGCCTCACCTAGGACATCGGGATAAATGAGATCTAAACACTATAGAAAGGACAGAGTTGGCAGTCAGAAGTCCAACAAGACAAACACACACACACACACACACACACACACACACACACACACATTCCACAAAACCACACAGACGTAAAAAAAAAGTTTCTGTAAATATTTATACCCGAGATAAAAACGCTGATAAATAAAATGGATAAAGTACGTACAAGTGGATGACGAAATAGACAACAGCTGCCAACACCACACTGCAGTAACAGGCAGGAAGCGACGCAAGGACCAATTAGTGTTAATGCAACACCAGAGAGAGAGAGAGAGAGAGAGAGAGAGAGAGAGAGAGAGAGAGAGGAAGAGAGAGATTGACATATAAAACATTTCAGAATCGAGATTCACACACACACACACACACACACACACACACTAAAGAACCTTGTGCACTTATTCGCTCTTCCACTCTTCCTGTATATTTTCCTGCTCCTCCTGCCCAACCCCACTCCTCCTCCTCCTCCTCCTCCTCCTCCTCCTCCTCTTCCTCTTCCTCATCCTCCTCCTGCTCGCTGCCTTGCACTGGGCGGATGCTTAGGAAGTCTCGTCCACCTCTCAAGGTTGTCAGTTTGTATTGGTGTCAGAAGGTTCGCGCTAGGAGTCATTTCCACCCCTTCCTCCCCTCCACCCACATCCCCTCCCCTCCCCTCATCATGCCCCGTAAGTGCCCCTTTCCTCTTTGCCTCCATGCTCCTCCCCAACAATGCCTCCCCTTCAAACCACGTCCCCATATCTCCCTCCCCCATACCCCTCCCAGCCTCAGACACCTAACAAGGCCTCTCTAACACTAATTACCTTCTTTCCTCTCCCTCCCCTTGTCTCCTGAAGATGACTCCACCTCATCATGCCAGCTAACCCTTTCCTCTTCCGCCTCCCCATCCCCTATCGGTCAATGAGCCTTCCCATACCCCTCCTTCCCCTCCCCACCCCATTACTCCCCATCCCATGCCTCTTTCTTAACCCTCTCCCCTCACCACCTCTCTCTCTCTCTCTCTCTCTCTCTCTCTCTCTCTCTCTCTCTCTCTCTCTCTCTCTCTTTCCGAGCTTCATCTCTCTCCCCCCTTCCTCCAACTCCCTCTTCCTCTTTGACCTAGTTATGCTTTGATTATCATTGTTGTCTGTTTATCTACCTGTCTCGTCTTCTTCTTCTTTTCTTCTTCCTCTTCGTTCATCTGTTCCTGGAAAGTTACATACACCTGCAATTTCTTTAATTTTCAGGTCGTATTTTTTTTTTTTCCATTATTCTCACATTTTCTAGAACACACACACAAACACACACACACACACACACACACACACACACACACACACACACAGTCACTGCTTACAATTACCTTTTTTTTATTATTATTTACATTGACACAGAAAAAAGAAAATAGGAAGTTGATTTTGTCTTTTGTAGGCCACAGAGGAGCAGTTTAAATGGCTTTAGCAGACAACAATGTGCCTAAAAAAATCAGGTATGGGGAAAATTGGTCTTGCAGTGAAAAAGTTTAGTGAAAAGGTTTAATTCAGTAGCATACACTTCTATTTTCTTCCCACAAGTTGAGTTCCCTGTGTGAATATTCCTTATCATCATTACCAGGACCTAATGCCCCGGAGCTTAAATGCACTGTAATGATTAGCTGGCGCACTGATCCTGTCTAAGCACCCGTGTCATGTGGACTTACTGCCTGCTTAACTACAATGAAAACATGAATGCAAAGGAGGAAAAGCAAATTGAGAATAAAGATAATAGTAACAAGAATAAAGATGCGGATGAATAACGCCACAATGATCTTAAATATCAACAATAATATAAACATCACCATCTATAACAACAACAACTACTACTAACACTACTACTGCTACTTCCATTACTACTACAATTACGACAACGACTACTACTACTACTAATACTGGTGTTGCTGTTGTTGCTACTACTACTACTACTACATACCACCACCACCACACCAACAACCCCACGAACAAACACACCCCTACACAAACACAAACCATCTGTCACAACCACCATCACCACCACCACCACCACCACCACTGCCATGCACAACGGTATATCACGCACGCACCATCTGTCTTTCACCACCACCGTCACCACCACAGCAGAGAAGGAAAGCAGAAATTCCACGGTAACCATTACACATCTATTAGCATTAGCCTTTTCGTGCAGCCACAGAAGGGCATGAATGGCAGGGAGGGGCGGAGGGAGGAAAGGAGGGAAGGAGGGAGGATGGGTGGGTAGGAAGGAGGCGTAGAGGGCACACAGAGGGCGTGAGAGATGAAAGAAGGAAGAAGGGAAAGGAGGAAAGAGGGAGAGGGAAGAAGAGAGGGAGGGGAGAATCAGCGGGAGGCATGATAAGAGGTGTAAGGTAGATAACAGTAGATTAAAGAGATTTTTATGGTAGTTAAGATTACAGAAAGAGAGAGAGAGAGAGAGAGAGAGAGAGAGAGGAGAGAGAGAGAGAGAGAGAGAGCATATGCTAATGTGTGTGCAAAGGACAACCAGCAAAGGCGACGCATCCTTCACCCATATACCCGCACGCCACTTTAACACTGAGTCCACTGAGCCTACTGCTAATTAACATTCAGAGCCTCATTCACGCACACACACACACACACACACACACACACACACACACACACACACACACATACACATCACCACCATAAAAGGGCAGAAAGAAGGAAAGAAGAAAAGAAAGAAAGACCACATATATCACTGAGAAATAATAACATGTAAACCTAAGAACCTCAAAGTGTGTGTGTGTGTGTGTGTGTGTGTGTGTGTGTGTGTGTGTGTGTGTGAGGCAGACAGGAAGGCAGTCACTCATTCTCCGTCAGGCGATGCAGCTCCCGTGAAAAAAGGACCACGATTATTCACGACATATAATGAGAACGCAAGAAGGGAACAGTGTTTACCGATGGAGATGAAGCCAAAAAGGGAGGAGAGGAGGAAGGTGTAGGTAGTGAAAAGCGTCTCCTCTCCCTTACCTCCTCCTCCCTCTCCTCCCCTAACCAAGTGATCTTGTGGCCAGCAACGGAGGGAGAGTTAGGAACAGAAGGAAGGAGAGAAGAAAAGTGATAGGGAGAGAAATATGAGAGCGCAGAGATGTCAGGCCTTAAAAAAAAAAAAAAAAAAAAAAAAAAAAAAAAAAAAAGAGGGACGGGAAGGGCGGATGGAAGAAAGAAAGTGGAAGAAAATAATACAAATAATATAAATGATAAGGAACTTGAGAGGGGACGAAAATGAAGACTAGAAGCAGATGGAGAGAAGGAATGTTTATGAAAGATAATGGAAGGAGAGAAGATACTAGAAAAGGGAAACATGTAATGGATACTTTGAATAGGAGGACAGAAAGGAACGCAACGAAAACGGAGAAATAGAAAGAGACCGAATAACTGACAGACGGCACAACAATGAAGGAAGGAAGGAAGGAAGTGGGGAGAGAGGAAGAACGAGAGAGGAAAGAATGAGAGCTAAAAGAGCGGAAACGAAGGGCGGAAAGGAAGGTTAATTTCCTAGGGTTCCTTACTAAAAAGGCAAGAATGGGCGTAGTACCTGGGCGGCCCTGGAAGCGAAAACACGAGGGGCAGGGCGGGACGGCTGGTGGCGCGGGGCGGGGCGAGGGATGAAAGCAGTGGCCGGGATGACTCACACACATTACGTCACCTCCACCATCATCCCTCCCTCCCTCCTTCCCTCCCTCTCTCCCACCTTCCCTCCCTTACGCCCACGTCACCGCATACATCAGGCTTGCCAAGTCTTCCGACGCTGTTCACCTAACGCCCCTCTCTCTCTCTCTCTCTCTCTCTCTCTCTCTCTCTCTCTCTCTCTCTCTCTCTCTCTCTCTCGTATTTAGATAAAAGATTCCCTACTTAAGCTTTTCAATATTACCTTCATAGTCTGGTTGGTTTCAGGATCTATTAATATGCGTGGCGAGCAGGGACTTTAGTAAAAAAAAAAAAAAAACCGTAAATAAACACCGATGAGATGGCGTCAGCAGCAGGCCCGAGAGAGAAGACCCCAGCAGAGAGAGAGAGAGAGAGAGAGAGAGAGAGAGAGAGAGAGAGAAAGAGAGAGAGACGTGAAAAATAAACGCCATCTGCATAAAGGTGTGTTTTCTAAAGCAGTATGAAGGCAGCAGAGGGGACACCATCATCAAACATTTCTCTCTCTCTCTCTCTCTCTCTCTCTCTCTCTCTCTCTCTCTCTCTCTCCAGCAGCCACCAGTGAGCAAGGAGGAGCCAGGGAGAAGCGGACACTCAGCGGCAATATAGGACGAGGACATCACACACACACATACGGTGGTGCGGGTTCATACCGTATATGGACACACGCCAGACGCTCCTCATGCATCTTTTTTTCTCCGACGCGCCAACTCTCTACCATCCATAATGCTGCCGATAAAGGTATAAGTAGCACACAACTGTCACGTTCATCTTTCTAACGTAGGAAGTAGCTAATGATTTCACTCTCATATCCACTAGTAATCTTTGTAGTAGTGTGCACTCTGCCTGCCTTGGTTATTCTTTCTTTCTGTGACTTAATTTCCAGCGGGCAG
>NC_087157.1:7487500-7517500 GCF_035594125.1 Scylla paramamosain | reverse complement strand
TTGATATTCCTTTCGTCATTGTCTATATGCCGCAAAGAGAAACAAGCTGAAGAGGTCAGAGAAGTAAGGATAAATAAACATTTTCATATAAACAATCCATCATGCAATACAGCAGTAACCTTGAGGGCCGCCCTGCCATGTCCTACCCACCACCGCCATTACGTGAGGGGCGTGCAGACTGCCCACTATATACAACAAACAGGATCTTATAAAAAAAAAAAAAAAAAAAAAAAAAAAAAAGCCTTTATAACACAAAATATTTGATGACGATGATGATGATGATGATGAAGTAAATACAGATCATATAACAAATGCCCACATTTCCAGCCTTCACTAAAGAGGAAGAAGATATGACTGAAAGCAATCTTGTGAGTTGAGCACAGCTCTAGCTTTCACAAGAATGGTGAAAAATGGGGGATACATGATGACAGAGGCCACAAACACACCATCTTTTTTCTAAGTGTTCTTTGGGTACATAAATTAAATCTGCCTTGCATGCATGTCAGAGGACAGTATTTTCATCCTTGAGGAAAATTAAAATAGGTTGTCAGGCAATTACTTTTTCTATATATTACATGCAAAAATAAGATAATTACTCCATATAACCAGCTTTACAAAAGCAAACATTCTTGAGATAATCAAAATATGTATATATACTGGAAATTACTGGTTCCCAAATTCTTCATTGGCTTCACAAAGAAATATATTGTCACTTCCTTAATCCTCTTTGGCATCATGTAAAAGTAAACTGTCAGTCCTTTAATCCTCCTTATTATCATATATATATATATATATATATATATATATATATATATATATATATATATATATATATATATATATATATATATATATATATATATAAATGAAATTCATTATTTTTCAAATAATGATAAATAAAGATAAGAATAGCATACCTTCAACTAATACAGGCAATGCCAGAAAAACACTTCCACACTACAAGTGACTTCTGTGCACATGCAGACTGAGACAACAATAGTACACAGTATCTCAGGTGTTCATTATACTTTTTTTTTTCAGAAACTGTCAGATTATATATATATATATATATATATATATATATATATATATATATATATATATATATATATATATATATATATATATATATATATATATATATATATATACACACATATATATATTTGCCTGTTATATCATGTATACATGATGAACTAACTTTCTATAAGGTTCATGGAAACAAGTTATCACTATAAATACAATATTGATCAATGTTGACTTTTCATCACATAAAAGCTTTAGTAAATGTACATACTGAAAATATTGTTTTCTTGCAAAGCCAATGAGGGGAGCTTTCTTCACTTAACTAAATTAATATTTTCTTAACAAATGTCTTCCCTAAATGTTTATAGCTCTTGTATACTACCTTCAACAGAAATAAACATTTGATATTCTATTACTATACTTGTATATATACTTGTAGCCTTGAGTGAGATCATCTAGTATTCTTATCTTGAGATCATAATCTATCCATTATATTAACCCATCCCTGTTAGAAGAGTATTATCCGATGTATGCACATACAACAAAGACATTTGCATTGCTCACCTATAAGTAATGGAACTTTGGTTACTTGTCAGTGTCAAACACAGAGAAGATGTCACACTTAAAAAAGCGCTTGCACACAGACCTGTATTTCAAGAGGAACTCCTGCTGCTCATATGTGCCCAGCCGCCTCACATCATTGATGATGGATGCCTGAAGAGTGTACTTCCACTTCTTTAATGTACTATCAAAATTCTGCCTAATTTTGCTGGGGAGGTACTCATATCCACTTAACATGAGCATGATTTTCTCCATCCTTGCTTCCAGTGGTTGGTCAACATTGAAAAAAACCTCCTGTTTACAGATCTGTCTCAATTTCTGCATTTCTGAAGAGGGCAGATTCTTGTTATCTGAGAATTCAGCAGGCTCACATTCTGACTGTTGCCTGCAACAAGACCATCTTGCTTCCCAGCAGAGGGTGTCTTTTCTCTCCAATTTGGATTCACTGAGTACTGCTTCTTCTCTCTTCCTGGAAGATTCCTGAAGCCAGCACAGTGTGCCAGGGGGTAAGACTTGCTTTCTGCCCTGTGTGAAGAAGAATTCTTGCAAACATTTACAGTTTATAATTATAAAAGGACTATGATTTGCTAGGCTGCCATACCTGTAAAGGGAGTACTTAAGGAAGAGTGGCCAAACAATTGCACACAGACAAACAAACAAACAAACACACACACACAAACACACACACACACACACACACACACACACACACACACACACACACACACACACACACACACACACAATGCTAAAATGGATGAGAGACTACTTAAAGGATAGAGAAATGAGAACTGTGATCAGGGACACCTGTTCAAGTTGGAGTAATGTAACAAGAAGAGTAACACAGGGGTCAGTGTTAGCACCTATTATGTTCCAAATATACATCAATGATATGCAGGAGGGTTTGACCAGTTATATTAATCTGTTTGCTGATGATGCAAAATTGTTAAGAGTAATAAAGAGCCATGTTGACTGTATGGAGTTGCAAAAAGATATTAACAATATCTATGGATGGAGCAAGAAGTGGAAATTGGAATTCAATGCTAAGAAATTCCATGTGATAAAACTGGGAAAGAGTAAAAGAAGACTTGCTTAGGACTATAAAATGGGGGAGGAAGTAATGATGAAGAGCAAGGAGGAGAAAGACCTGGGAGTGGTTTTTCAAGATACCCTGATCCCAGAATGGCATGTAAATGAGACATATTTGGCTTGACATACATGATGTTAACAAATATTAGGGTGGCATTTCATTACACAGATAAGACTATGAGGAAAAAATTATAGCTGCTATGTTACGTCCCAAGCTGGAATATGCAGCAGTGGTGTGGTCTTCGCATATGAAGAAAGATAAAGAAGTTGGAAAGAATTCAGAGGACAGCTACAAGGTTGGTACCGGAGATGAAAGACCTAACATACGAAGAGAGGTTGAAGGAAATGGGACTGCAAATTTTGCAAGTTAGAAGAGAAAGAGGAGATCTAATAATGATATATAAAATAGTTAACCACATTGAGAAGATAGACAAGTAGGGTCTGGTGTTGCTGGAAGAAGATGAAGCTGGAAGGACAAGGGCACTCAAAGAAGATCAGGAAGAATCAGTGTTTGAGGGACATCAAGAAATACAGTTTTCCACATAGAACTGTGGATATTTGGAATGGTCTAAATGAAGAGATTATTACAGCACCAAATGTACATAAATTTAAGGAAATGCTGGATAAATATAGATATGGAGACAGGACACTATGAGCCCTGCTCAAATCCTGTACTATACAACTAGGTAAATACACACACACACACACACACACACACACACACACACACACACACACACACACACACACACACACACACACACACACACACACACACACACACACCACACACCACACACACACATACACACTCCTTAAGATTAAATTGAAATCAATCTTAGCCATTTGGCCTCTAAACAGAAGTGGACATACCACTCTCACCAACTGCCATAACATAAAAAAGAAAATAATGATAATAATAAATTAAAAATAAAGAAAGAAAAAAAAAATTGGGTAATCATACTCAGGTCTTTTCACATCAGGGACTGATACCAGATCTCTGATTTATGTGTGAACATTTTACAAATTCCTAAATGTGTTCAAAAGTCTAAGATGAAGATAAAAAATGCAAAATGCTCTTAAATTCTTTTGAAGGGCCAAATGTTTTTAAATAAGAGAACACTTTTAGTACATTCTAAGAATATTTTTGTACATCTCAGCTACATACATCTACAAAAAAAATCAGATATGAGCTACCTTCATGTTTGACCGCAACATGTGCACATTGAACATAAGAAAAACTCAGATTAGTAAACTGACAAAAAATTTAGCAACATATATCTTTATTCATATACATGAAAAGAACCTATCAAAAAATCATCATACAGGTGATACAATTTTCAGTGCTTTATATCTAGATCTATCTATCTATCTATCTATCTATCTATCTATATATATATATATATATATATATATATATATATATATATATATATATATATATATATATATATATATATATATATATATATCTTTCAATTCAACATCTGTCTACTAATGTAAGGAGACATCTGAAAATAACAAATTTCAAATTGTAATTGGCCCAAAAATGATAAAAATGACAAATTGTGTAAATGTAAGTGGAATATGAATGTATACGTATAAGAATCAGGAGCAAGTCTATTTATAGACAAAATGAGAGGCGGTGTCAATTTTACCTGAAGCTTGTCTTGTTCAGGTTATACTCTGTTCTCCAGCCTATTACTGTGTATATATATATATATATATATATATATATATATATATATATATATATATATATATATATATATATATATATATATATATATATATATATATATATATATATATATATATATATATTTGTTATGTGCAGTGAGATAGAGAACAGTGAAGCTGGAAAGAGAAAGATAATGAGGGAAGGAGAGAGAGTAGTGAGCAAGACACTGGAGAGAATGGACACGGAGTTTAGAGAGGCATTTTAATGCGTGAATAGGGAGGGCATATTGAACTTATAACTATGGATGGGACTACCATGTGACACCTTATTATACTGGGTATTGTTTAGGGCCCATGGGAGACCAGCATCTGGATGAATTTAGATATCATTGTGAAGGGTGTGAGAGAGCCCTATCTCATTACTCTTGCAGTGTGTGAGTGGTGACTCCACGTACGGATAAGTTTGTCTAGGTGTCCATTGTGTCTTTGTACAGAGAACTCACAGGAGCAGTCACCTGTTCTCTCTCCCTTTCTACCTAAATACAGTGTATTGTTGTGGATTGTATGTGTCTGGGGGTTCATGTATGTTGTGTCCTTGTTAAATTTTGCTAGTGTCCAAGCTTGCAGCTGTGCTAGTCTGGCATTAGAGAACTGTATAATGTTTGAGCCAGGTTACAGCCATCTAATTTCTTCCCAATGTTTAGAGGGAGAGTCTGTCTTCTGGAAGACTGTAGATAGTCTTCTCTCTGGCCAGTGTATAATATTCTTATTGGACATGCATGGCTCTTGTTATGGTGGATGATAGTCCAATGAGATATTATACCTTAATCTGTGGATAGTCTGTGCTCCCTAGTATGTAGCTAATTAGTTCTTTTCCAGCTTGGGAGATTAAGTTGGCATTTGTCATACTTCTTTCTCTGTTGGTGGATTAAACAGGGTAGTGACCTATTTGAGGCTGGATACTTGTTGAAGACCAGTAGATGCCTGCACTAGGTTGTGAGGACTATAGGCAATGGATAAGCTGACCTGAGTCAGTAGCAGCTGTGAGAAGGGCTTTATCTAGTTGTAACAATATATATATATATATATATATATATATATATATATATATATATATATATATATATATATATATATATATATATATATATATATATATATATATATATATATACATATATATATATATATATATATATATATATATATATATATATAATATACACACACACACACACACACACACACACACACACACACACACACACACGTCACATAGTGTAGTGGTTAGCACACTCAGCTCACAACCAAGAAGGCCTGGGTTCAAATTCCGGAAGCAGCAAGGCAAATGGGTGAGCCTCTTAATGTGCAGCCCTGTTCACCTAGCAGCAAGTAGGTACGGGATGTAACCCGCGAGGTTGTGACCTCACTGTCCTGATGTGTGGTGTGTAAGTGGTCTCAGTCCTACCCAAAGATTGGTCACTACGAGCTCTGAGCTCTTTCCATAGGGTAACGGCTGGCTGGGTGACCAGCAGACAACCGTAGATGAATCTCACACACACACACACACACACAGTAAACTTTTTTATATAACTTAATAATTGGAGGAATGTCAGTTCATTATTTCCAAAAATTCACTGCATGAGCCATTACAGTAAGACATCTTTGCAAACTTAGGTAGTTTTATGAGGAGAGTTGCTTGGTAATACAAATAATATCTTATTCAATGATTACCAGATACCAGAAAATAGAATATGAGTGAGCACATGAGGAAGTTTCTTCAGTCTTCATCCTTTACTTGATGAAATGTAAGGGTTATAATGAGTGTTATTATTGAAGCACTTCCTCCCCCTGCCCTTCTGTACTTATCATTCCCATTGCTGTGGGTGGCAAGACAGACCCAAACAGACCAAGTTCTCTTAGTAATAAAGATGTGCACTTGGTCTTGCTTAAATCTCATGACACAGCAAAAAACCATGGTCTACTGTAGGAGGAAGCACCACACACATACACACATACACTGAAAAATAGGATTGGTAGCCTTCCTTTCCTACCAAGGTGTGGGGTCACAACTCCAGCTTACATCTCATACCTATTTCACTACTGAGTGAATAGGGGGTTATGGCTTGAAAGATAACAAAAGCAATATGTCTCTCTCTGATGGTATCCAGACTCAGGATTTCTTGATTGTATGCTGAGGGTGTTCAATGCCTACACCACTGGTCAACTTAAGAAACATCATAATGGAAAATTAATCAGGTCAACTTAAGAAACATCATAATGGATGATCAACTTCCCTCTTTCTCTCTCTCTCTTTCTCTAGGAACTAGGAAAACATAATAAAAGCTTACCAAAAAACTGTCTGCAAGGCTCTGCACAACATCATTCTGACTTTTCCTCCAATTTTCATATTCTACCGAGTATTCTTGAACCATCTGTAAAAAGATTCAAAGAAAAAAATCTTAGGAATTCAAGAGGAATACCCAGTGATAAAAAAATAAATAAATAATAATGATAATAATAATAAATAAATAAATAAACAAATGAATAAAACATAATAATAATAATAATAATAATAATAATAATAATAATAATAATAATAATAATGATAATAATAGCTAACAATATTAATAAATAAATAAATAATCAAATAAATAGAAATAAAACAAAAAAATACATGTTGCAGCAGAGAGAGAGAGAGAGAGAGAGAGAGAGAGAGAGAGAGAGAGAGAGAGAGAGAGAGAGAGAGAGAGAGAGAGAGAGAGAGAGAGAGAGAGAGAGAGAAATAAAACTCAGAATTACAAGGAAAAATAAACTTCAAATAGCAAGATATTACATCACACCTGCAATAACTATACAGCTGATATCTGAAATAAAGCAAGGTATGGATCCTACTGAGAAAATAATCTATTTGCTGTGTCATATCTAACTCTTTGGCTGTAGTAGTGATTCCTGGTATTGCTACAAAAAAGATAAATAAATAAATGGCAAGAACAATCTATTTCTATTCAGTGAGACTTACCTTCCCACTGCAGTAAATATACTTCCTCTCTATTGTCCACTTAAGATCTCAATGGGAAATTTCATACCTCTCCTGATAACTCAGCTTCAAAAGAGTTAAGTGCTCTGTACCATCTCAAGCCCACCATCATTTGACTGCTGATCCTAGAATCCAACCTCTTCAATAATCTATATACATGCATACATACACATACACACACATACTGTATATTGTACATGTAAGAACACCTGTCCACACTGGAATCTCTACAAAGAGAACAACACAACATAATACAACAAACACACACACACACACACACACACACACACACACACCTATCCCCCAGCCTTCCACACACAGCCTCAAACATTACCTAAAACTATACAGCCAGTTCTCACCATTAATGGAAATTAGATAACACAGACTTCCAAGAATGCTGAAAATCTGTGAATTGGTGCATCTCCCTAAAAAGAGAATTACTCACCCTCCCTTACAATCCATGGTGAAAATGTGACAAAAATGTTAATGTGAATGTGGTCACGGCATGAGTGAGGGTGAGGGACAAGGACAGCTGGGCAGTGGTTGGAAAATGTTCACAATACACAAGTAGTTGAAAATGTACACAATCAGTTACCAAAAACATACTAAACTGACAACACTACCAGGCAGTGGAGACAATGCAGAGTGGTGTGGCAGGCAGCATGCATGCATGCAACTGTGTGAATTATGATGAGCTTCACTATGAGCAAGATTTTAATTAATAGTAACCTGGAGAAACTTATACCACATACATTACCCTTCTGGCACCAATCCACATATTAACAAATCCATTAATGTTGAGGACTGGCTGTATTAAAAGCCCTCTTAACACTTGGGCCTCTATACTGAGAAGAGGACAAATCCTCAACAATCAGATTTGCACAAATTTATCCAAGTTCCTCCATACCAGATCTCAACAGTAAAACTGGTTTATCCCTTTACACTATAATCAAACTATCTTCTTTCCTCATACTGTCCATCCATCCTATTCACTGTCCTTCCTTTAGTCTTGCATCTCTCACATCCAAAATTTAATTAGTATGCAATAAATTTATGCATACCTGCTTATGTTTCTCCCTGTACTTTCTTTTCTTATTATCAGAAAGATTTCTGAACTGTTCAGTGGCATGAAAGAGACGTCTAGTACCAGGAATGTTGTCAAACTTGCCTTCCTTCAGTTTTTGATGGTAATACAGAAGGCTGGCTCTGTTTGGAGGACGAAGGGGCATACCTAAAGATCTGCAAAAATCAAGCAACCAATAACAAAATTATCAAATCTGGCACACCTACTGCAAACAGACTTATGCTTAATGAAAGAGGCACTCATTTTATTTCTCTCATCAATGGTCCTTGACAATCCTATGAAATCAAATGACTAGACACAAAGTAATAATTCAACTGCAACATTACGTAGAGAAGGAAGGAAGGAAGGAAGGGGGAGAGAGAGAGAGAGAGAGAGAGAGAGAGAGAGAGAGAGAGAGAGAGAGAGAGAGAGAGAGAGAGAGAGAGAGAGAGAGAGAGAGAGAGAGAGAGAGAGAGAGATATTCTAAATCTAATCTTCTGTAAGTATATTTATTCTGACTGTATGCTGCTAGACCAGTAGTCTTTCCAATTCTGGAAACATCTCTGTTTTACAAGTTTTGGAATGGTTTTCCTTTCTGAGACTTTGGAAATACCAAGGATTTCCACTCATTACACTGAGCCTTTGTTTCCGGATCATATCTGTATACTTAACACTCATCATTAGTTATCATGATTTTCATGAAGTCAAGATTACCACCACATACAATCCATAAATCACAGGGTAAAACTTTATTAAAAGCATGTGCTCAATTTTCTGCTATTCTAATTCACAAAATTTTGCCTCAGAGACATATTATTAGATGAAGAATTGAAGTCACAATGAAATGATATATAAAGAGTAGAGTTCAAGTGTTATGTTAAATGTTTCTATGTATCACACTTTTGTCATTCATTTTTATTCCATTTCTTTTTGGATTTATTGTTTTTAAGCATATCAACTCTCAAGCTTCAAAATGAGAACACAATATGCTTCCTATTGTCAATAATAGGCAGTAGTGAACCAATAAAGCTGCAATTAGTATTCAAGATTTTAACCTATTAAAATTTATCTGTGAGACTAAACATAAACTGTCAGTTAATATGTGTGACAGACCATTGACTCAGGTAAAGTTTTGGGTTATTGAAAGCTGGGGTTGGTAGTTGTCCAGCAAGGCATTCTTGGTGAGTACTTTGCACTACTAGTTAGTAGGTGTGACAAAATAGCACTTGTTCATTGGCAATTGGGGTGTTCGCTATGGTCTGAAAAAAACTGTCAGATTCACCAGCCAACTTGACCTTACATATAAAATGTGGTCAGCTGGAAAAAAATTTGTGTTATCAAACCAACTAATAAAATATTAGGAAAAATTTTAGTCACTAAATACTATTCACATTATCTCAGGCTTTGGATATATCACCTTGGGATGAATGATATTTTTTCCTTTCTACATAAGTTTACTTTATCCATTTAATTTATACACTTAACATAAAGATATAGATTCTGGCACATATGAAAAAAACAACCATGTTTTGATGCTAAATCTTAGCAGGATACTGGTGAAGATATCTGTTTACATCATGTCTCCCAATGTTTTCCCTGAATTGCCACTTTCTTCTTTGGAAATACAACCCATCCTTTCACAACTTGGTTCTTCTTTTCTGACATGTTCATGCAATCAACTACAACACATGAATAGATTAGGATTTTACAAAAGGACTGGAAACTTTTTTTTTTTTTTTTTTTTTTTTTTTTGAGAAGTCAGTGTGTCTGATGTTGGCTGGACTTTTCATCTCAGCACGGTTACAGCTGTCACAATATCCTGGCAGCACAAATAATACTTGCTCAACTCTTTTTGGGATTTGACAGATAAATCATTGGTCCCTGTAGAAACCAGTGGAAAAATGTTTCAAATTATTATGTAGTAGAAGATTAGAAATAAATGTGAAAACACTGAGAGCCTAGTTGCGAATATTTAGCTTACAATAACTTCTGTAAAGTGTGCATCACCAGATCCCGTGGATACTTTTACTATAATCACTTACAATTGACGTTTTGTAGCATAGAGGCACAGTACATCAAGATATATCATGAAAGGCAATTTTAGAATGAGCATCTCCAGAGAAGTGTGAGAGGGTTGACCTGACCCCTACATTAAAACAGCCAGCAATCACCACCAAATCAACCCATAGCACACACTCAAATCAAGTAATTTTACAGGTAGATTTTACCAAGCTCTTGCCCAATATGTGATGATGTTACATTGTTCAATGCAAGTAAAATGAAAATGCAAGAAACATAAAATGCACAATCATGCATGCTGCCTGGCAGTAACTAATTCTTACTGTAAAGCTGCAATGAATCACACATGCATTGAAATATCTTATCAAACTAGAGCTTTTATCACTGTTGTGATAATTGACTCATGGAGACAACCAACAACAGACAAATACTTATATAAATAGCCAAATAAATAAATAAATAAATAAATAAATAGATACATAAATACATAAATAAGTCTATATATTAGACTGACAATCCAACACAACATGATTCATACAAAACACCACACACTTATACACAAATCATTCATACTCTTAGCCCTATCAGTCCCTGGTAGAAAAGGATGATCTTTTGGACCATCCTATTACATCCCATGTATGGTGTCCTATGAAAAGACAAAGCAAAACAGACAATAAATAAATAAATAAATAAATAAATAAATAAATAAATAAATATATAAAATAAATAAATAAATAATCTATGATAAGTGGCACTCATTGTAAGAAAGTCTATGCAGCCCAAAATTTCAAACCTCACAAAAGTATCCTTAAAACAATACTTGAATAATGACATATTTTAGTGCTATCAAAACACTCCTCAGGATAGAAAATATTCTTTAAAAGTTAGGGGTACACCTAACCTGAGAAAAATCTATATTAACCAAATCACTCACCTAAGATACATCTCACAGTCCTCCTTGCTTGGCCCCTTCCGTGCTGGAACAGTCCAGTCTGGATGCTTCACAAGATATTTAGCAGCCTGAAGCTGGAAAGATAACAATATTTTATCTATTTATTTATTGTTTTTTTTTCTAAATTCAAAGGTTCCATTAATTCTGATAAGCTCTTTTCTACAACAAACTGTCTTTAATGTCATCCCAAATAAAAATCA
Source organism: Scylla paramamosain (assembly GCF_035594125.1). Classification (NCBI taxonomy): domain Eukaryota; kingdom Metazoa; phylum Arthropoda; class Malacostraca; order Decapoda; family Portunidae; genus Scylla; species Scylla paramamosain. Next base: position 7,505,870 of record NC_087157.1, on the reverse strand, counting down.
GAGAACAAATTTAACATACTTTTGTAATGTTTTTGACTGTTGCTCACTTAATTCTCAGTAGCTAATTATCATAATACATGGCTCTATACACTTAATTTTCTTTGGATGATTTTTACTAAGCTAAGCAGCACTGCTTCACTTAAAACCATTCTCAGTACACACATAGTTAAAAAAATAGATCATCCTTTTATCTGCAAAGTTGCAAACTATCAAAATTATGATGTTTGTCACAAAGCTTGCACTCACAAAGGCATGAACGAACACACCTGTGCTATTAAGGCATGATGACACTAACCTCAAAGGTATATAATTCAATGGCTGACAATGAAATATACTTCAGTTTCTTCTTTGGACCTAGATTCTTGTATTTCTTCCTAGCAGTGGCCTTCAGATCTAGGTTCTTCTTCCCTTTCTTATTGCACAGTTCTTCATAATACAGCTGAAAGAATAAAGTAGCAAGTCATCTAAAAAATCTAAATATTTAAAACTCTTCCTTAAGGAATGTCCTATCTCTTCTTTCTTAAACTGCAGGAAGACATCAATACAACATAAAAAATACTTATTTATAGCTTACAGTATAAATTATAGCAATTTTCTCTTCCCTACAATTCAAAGATTCTATGAAACCTTTATAGTTCTTTCTTTCACATTGCTTTAGGATTAATGTAAAACATATCTAAATCTCATTGCTCACTACTTCCCAAGTCCTGACCAGGCATCACTAATACAGTGATCCCCCAATAAACTGAATGATAAATGATGTCAAAGAAACCTTCAGGTACAATCCAAGCAACTCAATTGACTGAACAAGAGTTCAACTTGAAAACCAAACCATTCAGTGCCAAGAAACAAAGGTAGGGGTGACCAAACATATACCAACATTTGCTAAACAAATTGTTGATGTGTGTGTGAATGTGTTTCTCATTGTATATTTTTATCTCTTGTACATTACAATACAGTAATATACTACAGTATACTGCATTAGATAAACATACAGAATCATACATCATACAATACAGGACCAGACATAGCCCTCAATACTACATAAAAAAAAAAATTCAATTTACACAGTTGACATCTGACTGACCAAACAAAGCCCTCAATAAACCAAGCAAATTTTGGTTTAGGCAGTGGACACCTGAATTGTCAGAAAGCATAAATTATCTAATAAACTGACCACCCTTTCCCTCATTTTGTTTGGTTAATCAAAGAATTACATTACTGATAAAACAGTAACAGATCCCATGTTCACATACTTCAAAGGGAATCCTGGGTTGCACAGGAGGCTCATCACCACACCTAAAAAGATAAAATTCATTCATTACACATAAAGAACTTTATTCTTCACATCAGAGTGGCAATGGCAGAATTTTCTCTCATAGGTACTGCTTCCAATAATCGCATGTAGTATACACATCCAAAACTTACATGCGAGCAATCTCCTTTTCCTTGGCCAAAATGTAGTCCCTTTTGTACTGCTCCTTCTCTTCTGGTGGCAGTTTCTTCCATGCTTCAGCACTTGCAGCAAATAAATCAATCTGTTCCAAAAGACAAGTATGATATAGTGCCAAATTAACTTCTTCCTATTTTTTGCCTTCCAATCTATATTTCTCTTTCTTTCTCTTAGTCCTACTTGTCTTAATACAGCAGTCAGAACAGTTTTTCCAATATCAAATTTTATATAATTTATAAATTGGATGATATTCATGTCCATATTCCTCAGGCTTCTCATATTATTACAAACCTCACTCCTGCCTAACCCTGACTTTCTACCCTTCATAAAGGGAATCTAAAAAATAATAATTTTGCAAACTCATTTATGTGTAGATACACAAGAAGTAAAATAAGGTAACAAGAGTAGGAATCAAAGGCACAAGAGTAAGAAGAAAGAAATTTCACAAGGGTAGCGGAAGAATACTTGTAAGAGTTAAGGCCCATTCATACACGTCAGTGACATATCAGTGCCGTGTCCGCTCATTCCTTTAGTGTCAGTGAAAAAAAAAATCGTTACTTTGAATTCAGATGATGCATTTACACATGTCTGGCACAGTACCATGTTTTGACTCTCCATGTCAGTTCCATCTCCATTCCATGACATTGTCGCCACCAATATTTTAAATTTTTTCACAGATGCTGGACAAGTGCTGTGAGTTTGTCCACAAGAATGCATGATGAATTATTTATAGAACTGGTTCAGAATCATCTTGTTCTGCATGATTTGCCACAACCAACTCTCCTTCACTTTCTCTTTTCTTCCACACTTCATGTACCCCACTTTCTTTTCTTCAGGTTATGCTTAGCCTCTCCCTCTTCACCAAAATTAAGGCAACCATTGCCAATTCAACATCTGAAAACTTTTCCATCTTGGAAATCACTGATTTCACACAGTATGGATGTGTGTGAACAGACGTCACTGAAGCATCATGGATTTCACTGACACTGAACTGACATGGCACTGATACGTCATTGATATGTGTGAATGAGCCTTTAAATGTCATATAATGGAATGCAAGTAATGTGTTTCAATAAAGAAAAATACATGGGAACTGCACCCTCCTCTCAAAAAAAATCTAGATTTTACACTTACCCCAGACACCAACCCTTTATTCTTATCAGCAAAATCCCTCACAAATTGCTGTCGAGGTTGTAAGATGAGGCTTGCTTTCAACTTTCCACTTGGTATTTTTTCTTTCAGCTCATTTATAACCGCAGTCATCGTCCTGAAGCATGAGTTGGGAAAGAAGTAGATTTTATCACATTTCTCTGTGTGTGTGTGCATGTTTACCTATTAATCTCTGTAGTTTCACAAAAGATGTATCTTTTTACTATCTATATGTGTGTGATGATCATATGCCAGACTCATAGCAGCCAGCAATAGCCTCCCAGTGAGAGGTGAGAGCTCATAATAACCCAATATATAGGTAAAGTTAAGACCTTCCAAACACACAAAACATCTTATCCTGTTGTTCTGAGAGGACAGCACCAGCTCACTCCATTGAGAAACCCTTGGCATGGCACAAACCCTGGCTTGTTAGGTGGTGGCTGAGGACAATGCTATTAAGCTATCAAGCAGTGTGTGTGTGTGTGTGTGTGTGTGTGTGTGTGTGTGTGTGTGTGTGTGTGTGTGTGTGTGTGTGTGTGTGTGTGTGTTTACCTAGTTGTGACGTATGGGAGAGGAGCTAAGTTTGTACTGTCCTGTCTCCATAACTGTTTTTATCCAACTTTTCCTTAAAGTCATGAATATTTCTAGCACACACCACTTCCCCTACCAGTCCATTCCATGCCTCAATGCTTCTATGAGGGAAGCTAAACTTCTTTATGTCCCTTCTGCAGGTGGTTACTTTTAGTTTTCTTCCGTGTCCTCTTGTTTCTCTTTTGTCCATTATAAAGAGATGTTCCCTATCTAGTTTTTCCATCCCAATCAGCAATCTGTACAATGCAATCAAGTCACCTCTCTCTCATCTCTTTTCCAAGGTTGGATGTTGCACTCTAGCTAGTCGCTCCTCATATGATAAATCTTGCAATTCTATTATCATCTTTGTTGCTGCTCTCTGTATTCCTTCCAACTTTCTTATGTGCTTTTTTTTCATGTGGTGACCAAATTACCACTGCTTATTCTAATCTTGGACGTATCATTGTGGTGATTATTTTCCTCATCATTTTTACATCCAGATGACCAAAGGCAACTCGTGTGTGTGTGTGTGTGTGTGTGTGTGTGTGTGTGTGTGTGTGTGTGTGTGTGTGTGTGTGTGTGTGTGTGTGTGTGTGTGTGTGTGTGTGTGTAAACCTTTCTCACTTAAAAATACAGTGAACATCAAAAATTCTGGGAACAGTGCAGTCTTATGCCTCATTTCTAATGTTTCTAGTAACAACAGTGGCAAGAATTCTGTGGAGCGAGATACATTTCCTGACAGGATTTATTTATTTATTTATTTATTTATTTTTATTTATCTAGGAGGGACACCAGCCAAGGGTAACAAAAATTGAATAAAAAAAAAAGAGCCCACTGAGATGCTGGTACCCAAACAGGGTCCAAAGCAGTAGTCAAAAACTGAAGGATAATTTAAGGGTCTAGCAACTCTTAAGGCTATGTGGAAGTAGGGAGAAGAGATAAGGAGAGCTTAATGTATCATAGTGTTCCTTTGGAAGGGATTGACTGCTTCCATTCTAGGTGCTCCCATCTACACTAAACTAGCTAAGAGTATACATATAATCTCACCAACAAGTTCTCATCAGTGACAGGAAAAATAAGAGGGTATTTAAATGTATTTTGTACCTCTGTCTATTTCTAACTAATATTTTTTCTCCCTGTGTAAGCATGTAGCAACATCTGGTGTGTCCCTGTTCCCAGTATTTTGGTACCCACAGTAAGTTCTTTACATCAATCCCTGAAATGTCTAATTCTTATCCACTCATTTTATATTTCGCTGATGATTCAAAATCTAAAAATGACCAACTCACTTCATTAATTTGATGTTACTGAGAAGAAATTCAAATGCTTTCTTGCAGTCCTCAGCAGTAAAGATGTCAAATGCAATCTTATTCCAGTTTATCTTTTTGGCAGTGTATAGGCAGCTTTTTTTGTCCAACTTGGGAAGCTGGTTCTGCATTTTCTCCAGCAGATGAGTGATGTCCATTACAGACCATGGCTTTGATTCTACTCATAATGAGAAAAACATTAAATTATAAGACATTCTGTCTACCGTGTAATTTATGCAATAAAATTTTTTAAAAACACAAATGGAGCATGAAGGTTGCCAATATATATATATATATATATATATATATATATATATATATATATATATATATATATATATATATATATATATATATATATATATATATATATATATATAAAATGAATCCGTTTCTCACAAATGCTGAGTGGTACTTCCATTAAAAACACAAAAATAATAATGAATAAAAAAAATCAGGTTAAGAAACAATAAAAAAAAATACTAATAATCCACGAAGTAATCTCATAAAAGTAAAAAGACCTATTCTTAGAATGCCAGACACATAGGAAGGAAGAGAAATAATAAAAGAATGGTTATTCCAGATTCATTCATTTAAAAAAAATTAAAATAAAACAAAACAGAGAAGTACTGACTGAATGGATTGTCCTTGTGCTGTGGACTAGTGCCAGTGCTGGTGCAGCCTGAGGGACCCTGTGGCAAAAGTAGATAACCAGTATCATATAATGCTTATGACTGTTTATGAACCACAACACTGGTACACATAGCATCTAAAAATATGCAAGTGTGCAAGTTCAGAATAATTTAAAAAAAAACTACAGATTTATTTGGCAAACAACCATCATATGACTGTAAATGACTGTAGTAAACATTAAACCTATTATCTGAAATGACAATGCTGATGAAAATAATTCTGAAATGTACTATTTTTGGTACCTATGAGTTGACTGTCACACCATGACCAAAACAATAATTTTTATTGCTTCACAACTATTACCGTACCATGTCAATCCACCTACCTCTAGGTCAGTGTTGGAGCTTGTACTGCTGTTGTCCAATCCAGGGTCAATCAGTTTGGAGCCTTGTATTTTTCTGCTCTGACTTGTCACCTTTTGGTTGTCTGTCTGATCTTGAAAGTCTTTGGTCCACGTGGAATGAGTTCTACTGCTGTTGGTCTTGTGTGTGCTGGTTTTGGTGGTGGAAGTATGAGGCAGACTCCAACTTGGCTTCTTTATTGTGACCAGGCTGGGCTGCTCCTCACTGTCTGAGGAACTAGTGGAGGATATGACGAGGTCTGCAAGAACACTACGATTTTGGGAGACCAGCTTTTCCTGGTCTTTTTCCTGATACGAGCTATCGCTGTTGCTTTCCATTGTAAGATGGAGGTCCTGTCATAAGCAGATTTGGCGATTTTAAGAGATCATTTAATAACACCTTAATTTACAAGAAGAAATTCGTTTTACTGAAGCCAAATATTAATAATCGTTAAATAAAAGCCGACTCGCTATTCACTAAACTTTCTACATATGTTTATTCCAATCATAACACTTCTAGTAAGCTACCTTCAGGATAATTCGACATATAAGGTTGCAAGACTCAGTAATACAACAAAATGGATATGGTTTAGTCATGGTCTGAAGTATTCCTTTGCAAAACGAAGTAACAACCCGAAGATCCGTTGAACTGTAAGACGCACATGATAACCAGTGGTCTTTTTTACTGATCTTTTAGGTCCGTGATAGGGCAGGTTTATACCCGCAGGTAGTGCCATCCAAAGTTATTTTGCTATTAAACCTTATTTTACTGCAATATGTCAATATGTGGGCCCCTCCCCCGCCCGCATTATGTGTGTGTGTGTGTGTGTGTGTGTGTGATAAAAAATATATATATATATATATATATATATATATATATATATATATATATATATATATATATATATATATATATATATATATATATATATATATATATATATATATATATATATATATATATATATATATATATATATATATATATATATATATATATATATATATATATATATATGCGTGTTTGTGTGTGTGATTCACCTACGGTCGTCTGCTGGTCACCCAACCAGCCGTTCCCCTACAGAAAGAGCTCAGAGCTCATAGTGACCGATCTTCGGATAGGATCGAGACCAATGACACACCACACACCGGGACAGCGAGGTCACAACACCTCGGGTTACATCCCGTACCTACTTGCTGCTAAGTGAACAGGGGCTGCACATTAAGAGGCTCGCCCATTTGTGTGTGTGTATTTGTGTGTGATTTACTGGAGTTCTCGTTTTGTCCACGTGGTGGTAGATCCCACAGCACAGCAGTCGAGTGGGGGAGTGGCATGCGCTCAGCTCATGGTGTCTTGCACTAAGCATATGCCACAGTATGGCAGCGCTTTCAGTTTAATTAATTGGTTTTGCCACATAAAACCCTTGAAGCTTTTCCTTTGAGTTAGCTAATCTAAAATAATGTTTCTGAAAACTGACAGGGTACAAGATACTACCCAAAGCTTCACTACGGTAAACAATACCATGGCAGTTTAGAAAAACCTAAATGTGTAAAGAAATTAAAATCTCCGGAACAAACGATTGCCCCCCACGATATTGGAAACTGTAGTGTATCCATTGACCCAAATATTATAAATGAACCTGATACGAAACGTACGTTAGCATCGTTTTAATAACATTCTCAAAAAATACGCAAGAACCACGCCACGCCACATGCGTCGCTTTGCAAGTTTCACATAACGCTATACATGTCTAAAAAAATCTTACCAGTACACACAAAGCAGCAACACAATATAACACGGCACAAAATTATCGGCAACACAGAACAGCTTCACCGGCACAGCACGGTGTTGAGGGAGGAGGGTGACCGGAGGCAGCAACACAGCAGACACACCACAGCACATCACAGCCTTCACTCCTGCATGCACAATTGTGTGCTTCTTTACTTTCCACAAGGTGTTGAGGAAATTTCCATAGATTTTGATTAATTCATTCATTTATTTACTTTTATTTTCATTTTTATTTATTCATTTATGTTAAGAAATTCGAATGTCTAATTTTAGCAAATTGCATATATCACTCAGCGTTTGCAGTATTTATATTGTGAATTAAATAGTAAAAGAAAAAAAGACCGAATATTTCCTGGTCTACAATGAATAGTGGCTAGTAATAAAAAATAAATGAATTAAAAGAACATTTCAAATAGTTATATCATGAGAAGTATCTTATCTATAGAGATTCGATCACCACTACAATACTTCCAAAGTTCTGACCGTGGCATGCTGCTACAATTTTGAACTCCGTGTGTTATACAGTATTCAACTGAATCACTGCCTATTTTGCACACAATTTTATGATATTCATTATACGTATCTCATACATTCATCTTTTACTCAATTCACATATTTTATAGGGCGTAAACTTAACCTTACCTCCACCTCATGTTTCTATTTTTCAGTAATAGCCTTTTTTTTTATATAGCATTCAAATGTAATTTATGATCAAGATACAGCCCTCCATAGACGAGAGAGAGAGAGAGAGAGAGAGAGAGAGAGAGAGAGAGAGAGAGATGCAAAATATTTTTTAAATATTTTAAATAATCATGGAGATTAAATACTTCCATGGAAATCACCTGTTTTTCACGTTATTTAGCAGGCAAAATTATATTATTAATTTCCGGGAGATAACTTCACATGTAGCAACCACTAGTGCTTGAAAGTTCGAAATAGTTTCATTATCAATGTTTCATATGTTGTTTTGGGGTACAAATCTAATGGTGATATTAATAACGAACTTGCGAATGGCGAGGGAGTCACTTTGGTCTGGCCACACACCTTACCTGTGCATCGTGATCTATGGAATATAGTAAAATCATTCTTCTCTTTATTTTCATTCAGATAACGAAATTTTTATCGGTTTTGTGGTGAATCTCAATCCGATGGCCTCCTTGAGATGACTAGACAAACAGACAGACATGCATACAGATATACATACATAATTATATTGTATACATACATAAACTATTATTGAATGTCTTCCAGTGTCATTGATCCGAGAGAGAGAGAGAGAGAGAGAGAGAGAGAGAGAGAGAGAGAGAGAGAGAGAGAAAAAAAAAATTATACCGGTATCATTGTAATAATTATTCATTAATCTTTCTAAAATGGCAGTACACTTAATGCAATGCAAAACACTATACTCACACACACAAAAAAAGTTTGCATATGCTAAAACAATAGAGGTCAATAAGTATAAGAACCACTTGAGTCATAGTGATCATTATAGCTTAAGGTAAGATATTCACCTTGTCAGTGATTCAACTCCTAGCCAAAATTTTCAATTAGCACTGCACAAAAATATATGTATGAACAATTTTCTCCTCAAAAGGAATCAATAGAATCATTTGTATAGAAAAAAAAAAGCTAAATTCCAAATCCACTAAAATGCCCATTGTGTTCACTAATTCTAAATGTACTAAGTGTCTACTATGAAATTCAAAATGGACTGTCATGTTCAGCCCCATCCCTGCCATTCCTTTGGGGAACTCTAAGAAATTCTTAATTAAAGTCTCCTAATATATGAGTATATTGATATTTATTGATTTATACACAATTATTACCAAAGTTATTTCACTTAATAAATATGGATATATAAAAATGACAATATAGTATACCAAATCAGTTCATCACGTACAGCAAAAAATATAAATATATACAAAGCTTGATATAGCTGCAAAAGTATTAAAATATAAAAATAACTATTGAGTATTCTTTAATTGAACTTTGCAAAAGATTGATAATTTCATCTCAAACAGAAGACTTATCAACTCAGCATTCACTTCTACTGCAGGACTAGCTTCCAACACCACCACATGCTCCCATTAAGGACTGAAATATGGTAGTAGCAATTACTTTATGCACTTTAAATACTTGCACCAATAACACTCATACATAGCACATATCATCATCCCAACATTAGTTTTTAGTGGATCTTTTGAAAACTACCATGCAATCTTTATGAACTGCTTCATCTCAAATTAAAAGTTAAGACACATTTTACAAGAAATGAGGCATCATGTCTCTATATAGCACAAACAGAAACAGTGATAAAAAGTCTGCTTGGTCTCTTTTCTCATGCTATGACATATCAAAACAGAAATAGTTACCTATGTCATTTGTTACATCTGTAGACAATGGTGTGAAATATCCGACTTGCTATGAGTGATTCTCATTATCGATTTAAAAACCTAACTGATTTAGATCCTCCTATATCTAGCTGCAACAAAGAAACCTTCAAATATTGGAAGAACACTGCAGCAGGGAATACTCCATTCTCACTGCCATCCCTACTATACTTCCTGCTTGTCTTCCCCCACATTAGAATGTCAGCCCACTTGAGTGGGCCCTATTTCTTCCAGTGGGCTTTCTGAGTAGAGTGGGCCCTGAGCTTAATATGCTGTCAACTATACTCTGCTCATAATGTTGGTTTCTCTAAGTCAAACCTGACATTTTTCACCTTTCATCTTTTCTACAATAGATCAGTAATCTCTCCCTTTTAAATGTTACAGCCATGTTTCCTAATTTTCTACCACAATTGTAATGACTATCAACTACTTAAAAAAACATTCTCTCAAGCTATTCCCATTTGTGGGATAAATCAGCCTGGTATAATAAAGATAGAAAGCTTATGCCTCATGCAATATAGCACACATGTATGGCCAACCCCACAGCTTCTTAAACCTGCATGATGATGTATGAAGCTCAAACAATTCAGACAGTTCTATGTAAAGGCATATGTATTTGTGCACTCTTATGTTTAGAAGTTTTAAAAGAAGCCTGTGGCAGCATGGGCAGATGACTTTCAGTGGTACCTCATTAAAGTTCCTATATTATGGCTGAAGTCATAGCCATAGGTTGAAAAATGGATAACATGCAGTGATATTTGAATAATGGCCAGGCACTAGCAGGACTCCAATGTAGACCTCATAAACTCACACCTTCACTTTAAAGAATGATTATCACATGCTTCTCTTGAATCAAAGAAAGATGGAACAACAGGACCATCTTACCGAGAAAAATCTTTAAATATAAGTTAATGAAATTATTTCAATGGAGTAAACAAAAATCTGTCAACAATTTTATTTTAAGCAATCATGTGGGGCTCTTAAAGGAAAGAAGAACAGGAAACACTTTCAGGCTTTGCCATACTAGTTCAACATTTTATATGTAGGCAGTTATTAGAAACTTTAATGTTTCTATAATTGCTAACAATGTTTTCCTGCTTAAAATCCTACCAAATCAATGAGTTACAAATTCATTGAAAATTTCTTAAAGGTATTACTCTGGTGCAGCTGCTCAGTGATGCTCACTATAGTTTTGAACTAAAAGGCTTCCATTAAGACAGACATCACCACATGGCAAAAAAGTAAGGGCATCAGTCATCCCACAGGCACAACTGTCGCTGGGGCACAAAGTAGCTGAAGTTTCTACATCTGCGGCAAGTTCGTATTCCACAACGGTAGGATACAGCCTTGCCAGAGTTGTCTCGTCCCTTGCAATACTTGAGACCACAGGGATACCAAGCAATGCACACCTGAAAAAATAAATAAATAAATAAGAAAAAAATACTGATAAAACTCATACTGGTCCTCATCTAGCTACTCTTTCCTGTTTTTCCTACTTAAACTGGTTAAAGATTAACTGCATTTTTCAGTTTTTCAGTCACACATCAGACCATGTTATGTTGTGATGATAAAGGTAGCTTATGATGCTGACTGTTGACTCATGAATAAAGGTTAAGTGCTGACCATGGCAACTGACAAATGGCCTACCTATATGTCTCCTTTTCAAGGAAGTTAGTATAAAAAATACAGGTAGAATAATGAGTGTGAAGATAAAGAAGACATCACGATAGCAGAGTGGTAATCGAAACAAATAAATACAGGCAACAAATGGAGATGAAGTGAAGGTCAAAAATCTATATTTTGAGGAGTAAAGATCACTTATTTCAGAGGTGCATCAGTCACCTCTAAACAATGTCGAGGAAAGGATGTGTAGTCTCCTCCTCCTCCTCTTTCTCATCTTCCTCCTATTCCTTCACATCAGAATTAAGATTACATGTGTGTGTGTGTGTGTGTGTGTGTGTGTGTGTGTGTGTGTGTGTGTGTGTGTGTGTGTGTGTGTGTGTGTGTGTGTGTGTGTGTGTGTCTCTCTCTCTCTCTCTCTCTCTCTCTCTCTCTCTCTCTCTCTCTCTCTCTCCTCAGTGGATATATCACTCATCTCACCTTCCTCTCAGGCATCATTTATCACTCATTACCAAGAAAATAATATAACAAAATCCCAGCAGGGGCTGTACTCCTCGTAATGTTATGACATGTCATAGTTATGGCAAATGCCTATCATAACTTGGAATGTCTATCATAAGTTGTATGTCCTTCACCCTCTATTTGACAATGGGCACTGCCCCGCTGCAGAGAGCTCTCTCTCTCTCTCTCTCTCTCTCTCTCCCTCTCTCTAAATTAGGATGGTTTTGAGGCGCACTGTGTGCTAAAAAGCCCACCTTTAACACTACAAGCAACACTATCACTAACATGTTGGTGCAACACGAGGCTCAATGTGGATGGGCCTTAACAATGATATGTGTTTTTATTACATTATTTGACTAAGTGTAGTTTCTTGGTGCATGCATTGACTTGTCTGGAAGAAATAGTTGTTTTAATGTATATAACAGGGTTCTCTATGGGAATTTCTTATATCACCTTCTAAATGTTGCAGTTTTATTCATAGTAGTTTACCATTATTAATAATTATATGCTCTGGATAATGAGTACATCACTGAAATACAGTCTCAACTCATAAATGAGAGAAAGTATAAATCACTGCTTATTCTTAACACTTTGTTCACATTCCTGAGAGATGACACTATGGACACCTGGCAGATGAGACCATGAACTACAAGTTGCGATTTCTCCAATTAAAACAGGACAAGATATAATGGACTCAATCTTAATTTTAAAGATTTCAAAGAGACTGGAAGAAATTAATTTTTATGTATGTTGGTACATGAATGGAGTAAACTCAGTAATCAGGTTGTTAGTGCCAAGTTATTAGGGAGATTTAAAAACATTGGACAAATCTATGATAAAAATGACAATGGAATTAGGTAATATATTTTAATCAGGAACTGCCTTGTGTAAGGTTGACAGATTCTTGCAGTTCCTCTTATTTTCTTGTTTTTACGAACATGCACATGCACACACATACACACACACAAAAAAAAATATATATATATATAAATAAATAAATAAAATAAATAAAAATAAAAAAATAATAGAAAAGTTGTACAGCATAACAGACCACACCAGTAACCACAAGCTTGCACTACTACCCACCTGATAGTGACAAGCACAAGCACTGGCGAGGTCCCTTCCACTGTCCCCACAGCGCGCCACGCCACGGGTTGGCAGGTGTCGTGTCACATCACTCACCAAAGACCAGTCACCATCCAGCTCTGGCAACAGGCAGTCAAGATAATCATATATACCTTACTTTTTTTTTATATCTTTACTACTGTGTAAGTTTTTAGTTCTTCCCTGAATAGACTTGTTATTCATTGCATTTACATAATGATAGACTGTACTCAAATCCTTAAGTAGGTGTATCTGCACCAATGCTATGTAATATGTGCTGGCACTTACCTACTTATCCATAAGTACCAGCACTGTGATGGGAAATAATTTTCATGGATGTACTCATGTGTTTTTTTTTTCTTACCTTATAAACTGAATTGATAAATTAACAAGGCTTTATAAAGAGAAATGTAGTAAGTACCACCATAACTGGTGGGTATCATCACACAGCAATATTTTCATCTTTCCTTTATCAACTGACCAAATAACTTATCACTGAAAAACTACACTAGGAGTAAAGTTTCAAGTCCACTGCCCTCTCCAAAGATTAAAAAGTGAAATTTTCCACCCAGGTTGATTTGACAATTCACAAGAATAAGTGTGAAAAGTGCCAGATATTATATATCTGGTTCTGTTTACTTTGTTATCAGATGTCTCCACATCTGATTATTTTTTTTAATAAAACATCTAACTCTAAAAATAAAAAAGCTACACTTGCTTGTGGAATTGTGTGGATTTTATTTTTTCAATGCTTACCCCAACTTAGCTCTCTCATTTGCAATACAACTGTGCTCTCTCTCTCTCTCTCTCTCTCTCTCTCTCTCTCTCTCTCTCTCTCTCTCTCTCTCTCTCTCTCTCTCTCTCTCTCTCTCTCTCTTAGCCCTACCTCTGCGCTGCGTGGCCCACAACTTGATGTCCCGGTCTGAAGCATAGGTGGAGGTAGCTGCCATGTTACAGAGGACAGGGATGTGAGGAGAGAGAATGCCAGCCCTAGGAACATCCACACTCACATCCAGCTCCACCTCTTCTGTTCCCCTGTCCTCCTCTGGCACACGTACTGTACCAGGGTTTTTCTGTCATAGTGGTGATGTGCTTAATGTTTCATTCTACTTTGAACACAAAATTAAGGATATATCACTAAATTCTTCTGTTTGATGGTGCTTTATGCATTTTACTTAGTTTTTCTGTTATTGTATCTTTAAACAATTTTCATGGATATTGATGTCTTACCTTAAGCTATTTCTCCTTTTAGGAGCAATAAGACTGGTCTCAAAAAGCATCTAACTGGAGTTAGCATAATGTTGGACAAAATATAATACACTTACCTGCCTGAGTTTGGACATTGCATCAGAGGATATGAAGTTGTTCTTGAAGAAGCGCATTATGAAGCACATAACCTGAAACTGGCTCTGCCCTAGCTCCTCTTCTCCAAGAACAATCACCTTGAAGATTTGTAATTCCTACAGGACAAATCAAAGGTCAGTGGATTTGTTCCTAAGAAATTGAGAAAGATAACAAATCATATTATCTTTGTGAGAATATCATCAAATTTTTTATGACTTATAAATAATTATGCTCTTTGTCCTATTCATGAAAGCAAAATGTTGACTTATAAATAGTAAAAAAAATAAATAAAAATAAAAAAAATAATAACATATTCCATAAGTACTGAAAAAAAATGTAATAAATAAAAAACTCAGAATTTATGGTTGATCCTAAATAACAAATTATCTATTTACAAGGTACCCCACAAAAAAAAAAGGTTTGATACAGTTTATTTGATTGTTGGAAACGGAAAATAGTTGTTGTTAACAGAAACATTGTTAAAACAGAACAAAAACAAATGTTAGATGTGGTGTTCAAAATGCTTTCTGTGGGCAGTTGCAGAGTAAAATACATGGTAAAATATGTGTTGAATACATAATGGAAATCTAAAATTTCCTGTTTTTTTTTTTTTTTTCTGTGTGTGTGTGTGTGTGTGTGTGTGTGTGTGTGTGTGTGTGTGTGTGTGTGTGTGTGTGTGGCACCCTGTATTTGTGAGCAGTTCTCAGGGAACATAATGCACTCAAAAACTGTGACTCATCTAAATATGCCAACACATGCATATCCATCTAGAGATGGGGCAGGAGCAAGGCACCCAAATGCAGAAACCAACACTGACAAGCACTCCCATACGTCTTAGACTCTACATAATCAGCCTCTAGGTCTCTAACAAGATAAGAAAAATTTTCACATCCACACAATGCAAGAGTTAATTGTGCAGTATACCCAACTTCTCTTTCCATCAGGGTTCAGTAGCACAGCTTGTTTATCCCTGCTCCACCTTAACAAATCCATCCCATTTCCTACATCTGACCTGATCAGCTAAATGAAATATACTCGTATATGAGAACCTCCTGTTGATGTTCTTGATCCCATATCAAGTACTCACATATATTCATAACTAATTATAATACAGCTAAGACACATTAATATAAATGACATACCTGTTTGAAGTCAATAAGCTGGGTGATGTATGTTCCATCATTCTGAGGAAACTCCAACATAACAGAATCATCAGAAATATTTGCTGTTATTGTCTCCTTGAACACCTCTCCACCCTGCAAAAGAAATATTTGTAAGATAGATCAACAAACAAGCAAAATTGTCTCCAACAGTCTTTTCTCATGAAACTGGAGATTCTTTTATCAATTTTTCCCATGTATACCTTGGCCAGTGGTTCTCTTACATGTTTTGGCTATTGGAAGATTGTTATCTAAAATTTTAATATTTTTTCAAACATGTAAAAGAGGCTGAATATAAACACAGATAATAAAATGAAAAAAAAAAAAAAAACTAATAATAAATAAATAATAATAATAATAAAAAAAAACTAATTTGACTCTGCATCTATATCTGATGCCTGTTTCCAAGAGCTCTCCCAAGTGTGGGTGTGACAGGACTCTAGAGCCAAGTAACCAACTTCCTCAAAGCTGGGAGATATTATGGCAATTATGACCATGGCAAAATAAGTCTGGTAAAGAGTTCTGATCAGGTTGTTAAATTTGATTGTAGACATGTCTCTACATTACTTTTGAAACAGTTCAAGAGAGAAGGGAAACATTCCTAGGCATGATTCCATGCTTCCCAAATATTTCAAAGACCATCCTCATGTGGATAGAATTTAATAAGGCAATATCTGTGGGACCAATAACACAAGCAGAATAAAATCAGAAAATCCTCCCACAACTCACAAAATCCCCTAGCCTACTCAGCCACAAAATTTAATAACTTTGTCATTCCAGTATATTTTTACAATAGGACCAATCTGCATTTCAAGTACAAAACTATGATATTTGTTATTATTATTATTTTTTTTTTTATGCTATATATGATTTTGAGCATAAAATGTTGGAAATACTTTATTTTGCCTCTTCTCCCTTCATCCCTCTACGCTGTTGGGGATTCATTAGGAAACAGGGTTTATGAGCAGGGAACACAAAATTTATCATTTTAGGGTACTTGAATGGAGACCGTGGCTTAAAGGAAGGCAATCTTAACCTGATTTAACCTAACCTGATCTAACCTAACCTAACCTGATCTAACATAACCTAACATGAACTGACCTAACCTGATCTAACCTAACCTAACCTTATCTAACATAATCTAACATGACCTGACCTAACCTGATCTAACCTAACCTAACCTGACATAACCTAACCTGACCTAACCTAATCTAATGTAACCTAACATAATCTGACCTAACAAAAATGTCCTATATCACGGAAATTATTAATTTGCGATGAAAACTTCAATAAAGTAAGTTTCTCGGTAAAAATCAAGTTAATAAAAAATAATACTCCTAAATGTGTAGGGCAGGGTGGTCCAACTACAGGCCCACAGGCCACAATTGACCTGCCAGTTGATTGTCTGTGGCCAGCAACCGATTGTATTATAAATTTAAATTGCGAACGAAAAACACAGATGAAGCTTCTGTGTCTGTATATGGAATACCACTAGGAATTAAATTAATATATATATATATATATATATATATATATATATATATATATATATATATATATATATATATATATATATATATATATATATATATATATATTAGTGGCCCTCCATGTAACCATTTAGTGCTGTAGTGGCTCAAGATGTCGAAGAAGTTGGACCACCCTGGTGTAGAGCATTATGGTCCTCTTCTAAAATGATACCGTCATTTTTGACTGCATCATTTTGTTGAAGCATATCACCACTCATGTAAAGGAATTTATCTTCAACTCTATACACCTAAATACGGGAAAAATGTCGGGTGTTGGATAATGAAATAACCTTAACCTAATTTCAAGACAATATCTGTGATTCTTGCTAAACTTACCTGGGTCTTAACATTGACAACCAGCTGTGTTTCGGCTACAACCAGGTGGACCACCACCACCAGGAAACACCGCAGATTCATAGTAAGCACGGCCTTGATTTGCGCCTCACATCCTGCAAAGGTATCATGTGTACATGTCTTGTTCACAGTTCAGGGAGAAAAACGCTTGCCGTCAATGGATTTACTTAACATTTTCGTTGTTTCCTTGTTCATTTCGTACCTTTTTTTTATTTAATTCCCCTCAAACTATGCTTGGCTGGGCTGGCAAGCGAATTCAGACAACGCGTCACTCCATAATAAGC
This sequence comes from Scylla paramamosain, assembly GCF_035594125.1. NCBI lineage: Eukaryota > Metazoa > Arthropoda > Malacostraca > Decapoda > Portunidae > Scylla > Scylla paramamosain. The sequence goes on along the minus strand of NC_087157.1, from coordinate 7,488,283 downwards.
GAAGCTGGTAGCTACTGTCTGGGTGAACATCTGATTAAACATGGACTTCGGCTTCTTTCTAGGCTCCTTTTGACTTCGGTTCATGTAAGAATTCGGCTACATGCTATTGTTATCTACATATGCCACAGAAAAGCAAATCCATGCAATAAATCAATTAGAGAAGAAAAGAGCAAGCAACGAAAGTAGGAGGACTTATGAAACGACAGAAGTGAAGCTTCCAAAGTACTGAAGATACATGGATACTGATATTCTTACTTATATAGGATTAAGTCTAGAGGAGGAGGAGAAAGAGAAAGAATTAAGAAAGAAGGAATGGAGAAGGAAAAACAAGAAATTGTTAAGACAATATTTAATTTAATTCCCAATGTTTTCCAGCTGCGAACCCTGTAGTAGTAATACGAGGAGGAGGAGGTGGAGGATGAGGAGGGTGAAATTAGGTATATGGAAAGGGATTAATTTGCTCTGAATTACCAAACCTTTTTTTTCAATATATGGCTTAAATATATTTTATTTTAACTACAATAAGCTTATCTCATATGGTGAGTTCATTCGCCGCCTCCTAAGACAAAACTTTTTTTTTCCAAGTCGAGTGCGTGTGTTTTCCATTTTTTTTTTTTTTTTTTACCATTGTAATCCTTGTAATTTGTCTCATTTTGTCTTATTGCTATTGAATACCAATAGGAGAAAACTGGACAAATCAACTAGGTGATGATGGCGCGCGAGGTCCAAAGCTGCATTTGGGCGTTTTCTTGTTTTTTTTTTTTTTTCAGTATGAGAGGAGAG
>NC_087157.1:7447500-7485000 GCF_035594125.1 Scylla paramamosain | reverse complement strand
CTAACACTCAGTTATTTTTGAAAATTTATTTTTGGATATGTTATTGTTACGTTAGGTTAAATATGGTTAGGTTTAGTTGGGTTAGGTGTTAGGGCCCTCCAGACACCCTGACACACAAAGGTAACCGGGTGTGCTGAGAACTAGGCGTGCTTCTGCTCTCTAGTATGTGGCACACTGTTGCTACTGCCACTAGACTTGCCTGTATAAGTATAATGCTCATCACCACCATGTCCAGCACCTCGTCCTCATTTGTCTGATGTGCCACAGCCCTTTACTGTCCCACTTCATCCATGACCACTCACTGTGTCCTTCAGGGGGTTGGTGGTGCACAGGGGAGGTTTCCATGGGGGTGTTGAGAAGGGACAGCAACACAGGTCTGGCTGCTATGGTTACTGGAAGCAGAAAAGGGTAAGGAATCTGTAGAGGCCATGGAACCATGTCTTTCTTTGCTCTTCTTAAGGACATGACATGGTGTCATCCTGATTGTCTGTCTCCCTCTGTTATTTATTATTTGCTCTGATTGCCTTCCTTTTTCTTTTGTGCTATTCTATCCATCCCTAATGCTCCTAGGCCTGTTTTCATTAAAATATCACTAATAATTCATTCATGGATTAACTCTAACTTGTTAGTTGAATTAAGGGACACATAATTTAAATTGGAGGGTGGTAGGGAAGTGGGAAGATTTTCAGGGTAACTGGTGTAAAAGGTGTTTCAAAATAAAACTGTGATACATTAATAATGTACAGTAACCTACTAATATAATCCTGCTGTCAAGGTTGCCATGCCATAGCATGCTATGGGGATAAACATCTACTTCCTGCCACCAAATTACTCTTAACTTGAGTTCCCACCCACAATTTTCTCACTTCTTTTGCTTGGGAATTATCCCTTGCTTCTCATTATTTCTAAAGCTTTCTCATTCTTGTCTAGGTAACATTTAATTATAGAAAATTTATGTCTCTGATACCATGTAAGAATTTTGAGGATACCCAGCTTGGCCACAGTCCCCATATATTCCTTATAATTTTTGTGGACACTATACTGTAATAATATGTGGTAACTATAAGGCTTCAATAACCCTGAGTACTGTGCTGGTGTTGAAAGAACATTACATAAAGATGCAGTGCTAAGCTTTGTACATTATCACCTGAAAGCTATTTGGTCATAATATATATTATGCAGTCATGAGTGCCAATTGGTTAATAGTTAACCATTGGCAGTGCTCTCTCTCTCTCTCTCTCTCTCTCTCTCTCTCTCTCTCTCTCTCTCTCTCTCTCTCTCTCTCTCTCTCTCTCTCTCTCTCTCTCTCTCTCTCTCTCTCTCTCTCTCTCTCTCTCTCTCTCTCTCTTTGCATGTTTACATATACATTAAAAAATAAACATCTAAAGGTAAACATCACTTGATTTTTAATTTTCAGACGCAGGCGGTCCCGGTCCCGCTCCAGGAGCCCAGACCGGCGACGCTCCAGGTGAGTTCTACTTGCATTTGTATCTAGCCTGCTTGAGGTAGTGAATGTGGGTGGCAGAGCAGAAGAGTATGACCCAAGTATATCTTCCTTAATTGAAGATTAACTTTTTATGTTTAGTATATATTGGTTAATGGAAATTTTGGAAAAGGCCTTGTTGTAATGTAACACTTTTTGTGAATAACACCTTCATAATATAATCTTCAGCTTCAGACAATTGAATTTGTAAATATCATGTTTATATATAAGATGTTTATATGTAATTGTTATGTTACAGAGACAGAGATCGTGATCGTGGCAGGTCACGACGGTCTCGATCCAGAGACCGTGATCGTGACCGTCACAGATCACGCAGTAGAGACCGAAGGAGATCAAGATCTCGTGACAGGCGGTCTAGGTCAAGGTCACGGGACAGAGATCGAGACAGGGACAGGAAGAGGAGCAGGAGCAGGTCCAGGGACAGGGACAGAGACAGAAAGAGGAGCAGAAGCAGATCCAGGGACAGGGACAGGAAGAGGAATAAGAGGAGCCGCACTCATTCGCCTCCCAAGATCAAACTCCTTGTTGACCCTCCAAAGCCCCAAGAACCAGTGCCTGTAGAGCCCAAGGAAGAAGAGGAAGTGCCCTTGGATTTTGATCCATCAAAAGTAGATAAGGTTACTTTTCTATCTCCTCACTGTAACCTCACCTGCCTGGATATTTATGACAGGTCCAGAGCAGGGAAAAGCTTGCACCTATAGAGAATATAGCTGCTATCTTTAGCATGTTCCCCTTTTCTTTGTTAGATGATTGGTCACAGGTGTTTGGGAAATTGAACTAAGACAGATTTGTTGTGCAAACCTAAAACCTCATATCTAAATAGTTTGAAAACACACTGCAAACATAAAAATCTTGTCTTGATAAAAGGAAGTTTTCCCATATAGCTGTACAAGTGAACATTCTGAGTATATGATGCAGTATCAAGATTCCTGATATACTAAATGAAGGGGTTATGATGCATGCATGCCATCACTCTTCATGCAACAAGAAAAATGTATTTAAATAGAAAGCTTGATAAGTCATTTTTAGTTCTTGAGGCTTGTAAAGACCCCTTACTTAAAGCCTTAAATTGTAAGGAATTGTTTTTTGCTAGATTTTAACTTCTTTAAATTTGATAAATGAATGAAGAATCTTTCAATTCAGGACAGCTACATCTTACAGATGCAGGAATTAAAAGTTCTTCAAGTGATCAGTTGTTACTCCTTTGGTAAGATTTCTGGTAAAAAAATCCCACTGGGTTGTATGTGATGATAAAATGTGAAGTTTGCTGCATGCCAGCAATGATTACTGCATGAAAGCTAAAACCATGAAATGCATAATCACTGATGTGTATATTTAAATACTATATTGTAAATTTGGCAGCTCTTTAATTCCAAACTGTCAAATATTTTCTATATAACAAAATTTTTAAGTTTTATTAGAATGTGGTTGTGCATCATTTTATTGTTTTCTCTTTCCCTTTTTTAAGCATGTAGTGCCTGTGTATTTTGATCCCATCAAGTTCTGGAGCACTTTTATCTTTGGATATTTAAGATAATCCTAAATTGATGTCATAGGATTGACAATTGATGTCATGAATAATATTTACATTTCAGTACATTCACTTTCCAGTTTATATTTTGTGATATTATATGAGGCAGCATCATAGGAATTTGTAAGAGATCAGATAATGAATTGATAGAAATTTCAATATTGTTTGATTTTTTATGGTATTATTTGAACTTATTTACTATGCAGGAAGAGACAGAGAAACGTCTTGAAGCTGAAATGCAGAAGAGACGGGAGCGCATTGAGAAGTGGAGAGCAGAAAAGAAGAAAAGAGAGCTAGAGGCTGCCAAAAAGGAGGCTGAGAAGGGAACCTTGGGTGCTACTGTTCCGAAAGTGTCCCTGAAAGCATGGAGCCTTGAGGATGATGAAGAGGAAGAGGAGGGTGAAAATAAAGAAGGAAATGGAAATGTTGAGGAGGTGCTGCTCATTATGACTAGTTTGCTATGTAAAGAAAATATAAAAAACAGTGGAATTTCCCCTTTTCTTAAATAAACTCAAAATATTATTTTATATGTAGGAAAAGACAACCCATATCAATAAAAACAATTTAAAAATGAAAATGTAGCTGAGGATACTAAATTTAGATTTTCCTAAGAATTTTGATAATGTGTTTTGAATTGTTGTTTATTTGTGTTTCAGGAAGATGAAGTTGATCCACTTGATGCATTCATGTCTGGTATCCAAGAAGAGGTTCGCAAGATCAATCGTGTGGACATACGGGGAGGAGTCAAGAAAGGCACAAAAATCACTGGTAAGAGACAAGCCCAATACCATGTGTGTTGTGTTGTAAGCCATGCAGTGGTTTGTTAGTCATCTGGTATCTGATTTTATTCTGTATGCATGTTGAGGCTGAATGTATGCACATAGAGTCCAAGTGAACTTCTCTTTCTCCTAATACTATCTTTTATTTATTTATTTTTATTTATTTATTTATTTATTTTTTTGTAAATATTTTTCTTTTAATTATTTGATATCTTGCTTAGGATACATAATATATATATATATATATATATATATATATATATATATATATATATATATATATATATATATATATATATATATATATATATATATATATATATATATATATATATATATATATATATATATTTTTTTTTTTTTTTCTTTTTTTTGCATCTATCCTTACTGATGTGTATTTGACATAATTTTGTTTTCCTTTCTCCATAAAAACTAATGGTATATATTATAGATAGTCTTTTATTCATTTGGACAAAATATTGATTTATAATAATGAGTGAACATTTTTATTTACTGGACTTTACTTAATGCAGACTTCAGCCACTTACAAATTAGAGTGCAGTAAATAGAATTGAGATTAGCAAGTGGGAAACCTTAGAAATTGATCAAATATGAGCATATACTGACTACATGTACGAGTCAAGGTGTCTTATGAACCTGGAAAATAGAATGCTGACCTGAGAAGGCTTGGAGATGAGTGAAAGAAACGACTAGTTATTAGAAATTATATGTAAAAATGTATTAATCTTGGGCATTGCTTTTCTTTGACAGCTGGACCAGCAGAGCCTGGGGCTGTGAAGAAACCTGTCATCATCATGGGTGTGGCAAAGAAGGCAAATGCCAAAAAGAAAGGAGAATTGATGGAGCAGAACCAGGATGCTCTTGAGTATTCATCTGAGGAGGAGGGAGAGGACCTGAAGGACACCATGGCTAGCATTAATTCCAAGGGCAAGAAGGTACCGTATGTGTGTGTGTGTGTGTGTGTGTGTGTGTGTGTGTGTGTGTGTGTGTGTGTGTGTCTGTGTGTGTGTGTCTGAAAGAGAGTGAGAGATTGAGCTGCAGGTTATTCTTGTGGGTTTTCTTGGCTCTGCCTTGCCTAGCAGGTAAGTCACATGGACACAACCAAGCACTATCTAATCCACTGTGTTAATTTATCTCTCACATAACTGAATTCCTTTCTAGTCACAGTTCCCTTTATTTTAATTTTTGAAAATTTATTTATTTAATTTTGAAATTTAAATCAGCTCTTCAGTATAAGAAAGGTACTGTATGACATTATAAGTGAATTTTTAGCCATGAATCTGATCATAGCTTGTGTTTTGTTTCTCGTTTTACAGGAGCTTGGTAAAGTGGATCACACAGTCATTGAGTATGTACCATTCAGGAAGGATTTCTATGTGGAGGTGCCTGAGATTGCCAACATGACTAAGGAGGAAGTGGATAACTATAGGTAGGTGTGTGGACTTGTAATGCATCTGATCTGATGAATTGTTGGGGTAATGAAAGGCCATGGTGAAATGTAACATTTTCAGAGAACAAAGTTATGTCTGTCTATATGCAGAGTAATGTAAGAAGTGAAAATATTTCAACTGTGCTTCCATAACTAGCATGGTATGTAATCACTTACAGTAAAATCCCTTTCATCCGGCATTCGAGTATCCGGCAGCTTCAAGTATCCGGCACATTTTTTCCCGAGCCTTAAAATCAATAAAAAATCAACGTGTACTCATAAAATCGATTGAAATTCCCGCGCGAGGCATACTTTGTCCCCTCGCCACCAGAGCGCACTGCTTCGCACCACCTGCGGCCCACTGCACTGTGTTTACTTAGTGACTCAGTCCCACGTGTGCACTGTTTATCGCCTAATGCCTTCATCATGCCTAAAGTTGTAGAAAAGAGGAAGCATGTTGTGCTTACACTTAAGCAGCTGATCAGATCAGCTGCTGATTAAGATCAACTGATCTTTGTTATGGTAAGATGTGTGAGTGTAGGGTGGTGATTATGGACATAATTTCACTTCTATTCAAGTATCCGGCAATATTCAAGTATCCGGCATGTCGGCTGTCCCGTTGATGCCGGATAAGAGGGATTTTACTGTATTTATCTTTCTATTGAAATAGATATCTATATGAGACTTTTTTTTCAGAGCTGAGCTGGAGGGAATTAGGGTTAAAGGTCAAGGATGCCCTAAACCCATCAAGACTTGGGCTCAGTGTGGAGTCAGCAAAAGAATATTGGATGTTCTCAAAAAGAACAATTATGAGAAGCCAACACCCATCCAAGTGCAGGTGAGAAGCTGGTGTTGGAGGAGAATTAGTTGACTGAGCAGAGGAAGAAGTGCTATGATGGTTGGGAATTGGAAAAGAATGGAAGAACAGTGATAAACATAAGTTCATCAAATGTCAGAGGTGTAAACCTTAAAGAGAGACCAAAAATGAGATGAATGGAAAGTGCTAAGAGAATTTTACATACTAGACATATCCATAGGAATAGGAAGAATGAATAGTGAACAGTTGATGTATAAATGGAAAAAAAGCCTTGATGACCTCTGTGGGAGGTTACGTCGTATTTACTGTAATGATGTGATTGGATCACAGAAAATGGGATTGAGTCTGTAATGGTGCAGCATGGTAAACCAGTTTTACATATTGTTACTGACAGAGAGACTTGGGTATGCTGCACAGCTTACTCTCACTAAATGTGGTTAGTGTGAGTCACTTTTCTGTATTTTATGTTTCAGAGGCTTGGATGCTAGTATGTGATTGTGTTTTATTTAGGAATGCTTCTAGTCGTGTTTATGAGACTGATGGTGTGCCTGTGGATTTACACCTTCAATGTCGGTGTTGGTATATATATATATATATATATATATATATATATATATATATATATATATATATATATATATATATATATATATATATATATATATATATATATATATATATATATATCAGTGAATCCCCAATTTTTTTGTGGTTCAGTTATCACCAATTCACTTTTACAGTTTTTTTTTTCATTGGAACCTAACTATTTTTACAATGTGGGAAATCCCACTTTATTGTGAAAAAAATGGCTATTATATTTGATAAGATACAAGCTAAATTGTGGCATGGGTATTGAACACTCGTTTTATTTTACAAAACTTCGCAAATGACAACATATTTAAAAGTTATCGAATGTCTGCTTTATTTTACGAATATCCCAGGTCTTAAAACGTAGGAGAGTTGACTGACACACAGTCAGCCGCATGTTTCAGAGATGAATTTTGGCTGTGTAACAGCCAGTTAGTGATCTTGAGACAGTGCCCCCCCCCCCACCCTCTCTCTCTCTCTCTCTCTCTCTCTCTCTCTCTCTCTCTCTCTCTCTCTCTCTCTCTCTCTCTCTCTCTCTCTCTCTCTCTCTCTCTCTCTCTCTCTCTCTCTCTCTCTCTCTCTCTCTCTCTCTCTCTCTCTCTGTGTGTGTGTGTGTGTTAACTTATCTGAGAGAGAGAGAGAGAGAGAGAGAGAGAGAGAGAGAGAGAGAGAGAGAGAGAGAGAGAGAGAGAGAGAGCACTGCACTACTGGCCACTGTCAAGGTCACCCACTGACTCACACAGCCACAATTCATCTCTCTCTCTCTCTCTCCCTCTCTCTCTCCCTCTCCCTCCATACCTCCACATATATTTGTTATATTGAGCTTCACAGCTCCTTCATCTTTATTCATCTCATCCATCATCATTGAGTACCTTTACTGATTTTTCTTATTAATAGAGACAATAAATAGGCATTTTAGGGGGTAATGTCAATATAATGTGGATTTTAGCACTTCACTGGTGTCTTTAGAACATAACTCAGTAAAAAACTGGGGGTTCACTATATATATATATATATATATATATATATATATATATATATATATATATATATATATATATATATATATATATATATATATATATATATATATATATATATATATATATATAATCATAAAAGTAATTCTTATATTTTCATGAGATGTTTCTCTTCTCAAATCAGGCTATTCCTGCCATCATGAAGGGCAGAGATGTTATAGGCATCGCTAAGACAGGTTCTGGAAAGACCTTAGCTTTCTTGCTGCCAATGTTCCGGCACGTTGTAGACCAGCCACCCCTGGAAGACACGGATGGACCCATTGCTGTTATCATGACTCCTACAAGGGAACTGTGCATGCAGATTGGTAAGCTTTAATTGGATGTGTCATTGAGAGAGACACTGTGGAAGTAAATTCAAGACATGTAATTTTTTCATAAGCAAAGGAAATCTTTCCTTGAGAGAAAATCATTAAATTGCCATTGAATATGAATATATGTCTTATATTATATGCATTAATTTATTCAGTAACGAATGCATACACGTGTACCTCTTTTTGCATGGAGGTACTTAAAATTAATACCATGCTATTATGTACAGTAATTTAATTCAAAGTTAAACTTGGTTTTGCCCCTTTTTATATAAAATTCCATAACTATGCACTAAAAAGAAATAGACTACTGTCCAAATGCAACTCATGTGTATGGTTTTCCACCAGGTAAAGAATGCAAGAAGTTTGCAAAGAACAACTTGAGGGTGTGCTGTGTGTATGGTGGTACAGGAATATCTGAACAAATAGCTGAGCTAAAGCGAGGTGCTGAGATCATTGTGTGCACCCCAGGACGAATGATAGACATGTTGGCAGCCAATGGAGGAAGGGTAACCAACCTACGGAGAGTTACCTATGTTGTGCTGGATGAGGCCGACCGCATGTTTGACTTGGGCTTTGAACCTCAGGTTTGTATTCATATAATAAGCTGTCTATGCTGGCAATTTCTTTTATTGTTTATTTGTTTTTAGTAGTATTAAATGATAATGAGTATTGTGAAACTGGTAATATGCTTGGTGCAAGAGCAACTAGTGGGTGTCTTTGCTACTATTTTGCTGGTAGTTATGTTATGATGATATGTTTTTGATTAATATACTGTAACAAAAATATTGTTATGCATGTGTAAGCATATAAATGTCTTATTTAAACTTATTTTTCCACAGGTTATGAGGATAATTGACAATATCCAGCCATCTCGCCAAACTGTAATGTTCTCAGCAACATTCCCAAGGCAGGTAGAAGCTCTGGCGAAGAAAATTTTGACGAAACCGATTGAGATAACGGTAATTGTCCTTTGTAGTGATCCTTTATGAAGATGTATCAATTTCTCTTGAATTGTTAGTAATCTCCAGAAATATCAAATGTCATGAAGAATTCATCAAAACTTTATATACACGTGTTGGTGTTAATCTTTCATAGAACGGTAAAATCCCTTAAATTTTCAAGTTTTAGCATCCCATTGTTATCCCAATTTTGTCATTATAGGCAAACACACACACACACACACACACACAGGCTATTTTGGTGTATGAATAGTCTCAGTCTTACCTAAAGATTAGTTACTGTGAGCTCTGGCTTTATTGCAAGATCAGCAGATGACCATGGATGAATAGCACACACACACACACACACACACACACACACACACACACATTAATCTATGTGATGCCAGCCTTTCCATTCCATCTGTTTTGCTCTTCATCAGGCATAGAAATGGACTTATCCTTTTTTTGCCTCCTCTTTCTTTCTCCCTCTCTTGATTCCTTGAACATCTTTCATACAGTCTCCTGCTCTTTTGTAACAGTCCATAATGCTGTTGATTTGTTATACTAATACTCTTACAATTATATGAACTGAAGAAGTAAAAAACAAGATATTTACATTCTCATCATCATCCTTCATTCATGTAGCTGAGATGTCAAACATTAATGCCAACTTATTCAGTAGTTAATGTTTAATAGTAACCATGATGTGTGTATGCATATGTATTTTGCAGGTTGGTGGGCGGTCAGTGGTGTGCAAGGATGTGACACAGGAGGTGGTAATTCTTGACGAAGACCAGAAGTTCCTGAAGCTGTTGGAGGTCCTTGGCCAATTTTATGAGAGAGGACAGACTCTTGTATTTGTTGACAAGCAAGAGAATGCGGATTCTCTGTTTAGGGTGAGATGATCTCAGTTGGCTTTTTTTTATCTTTAATGATAAACAGGTGTTCATTCTGTTGAAATTATTCCTTATAGTTCAAAACAACAGCAGTAAGTACACCAAGTGTTGTATTGGGAGTTTTATCATGTTTTAACTTTGTTTTATGCCATGTTGTTCTGTTTCCTATCTTATGATTTTTTAAAAATATTTAAGCATGTGATGTCCTAAAATTTTCTAAGTATGCTTAATATGATCATTCTATTTTGTTCACCATGTAGGACATAGTGTTAACCTTCCAAAATTAAAGTTATTGTTGTGGACTGTCTAAACCAGGAAAGACTCGAACTGAATACACTACCTAACCTATCACACTATTTACATATCTCATCTGGAGGAGCACTAATGATTCTTAAAAGTTTCCGTCCAGCTGTGCTTAACAAACCTTTTTGGAGATATTACTTATAAAAATGTACTGTATAATCTCAAATTACAAAACCCTATGCTATAATTGTCTGGTTCATCAGCTTGCATTCATTTAGAATCCCTAATTGCAGTTGTTTAGTTTAATTTGGTAACTTGCTCGCAGTCATCAGTTTGTATTCTTAAATGTTACTTAGAGAAGTGAAAGACATAGCTTCCATTAATTTGATACCTCACACACAGGGCAACTGATGACAGTCATTGGAGTTATTAAGCAATGGTAAGTTGGCTGTCTCATTAATGCCAGGAAAATCTGCATTACAAATGCTAACCTCAGCCAGTAAAATTACAAGAGTCCCTTTATGTTGTAATTTTCCTTATCCTAGTCTACGGTGTCTCCCATCACTAACAGTTATAGCAATATCAGGTTGAATTTGTTAAGTCTGGGTGATACTGTAACTGATAGGGGCATGAAATATGTCAGAAGCTTCATTTTTCAGGATCTGTTAAGCCACTCTTACCGGGCGCTGGTTCTTCATGGGGGTGTGGACCAGATAGACCGTGACAGTACCATCCTGGACTTCAAGGCTGGTCGAGTGCCCATACTGGTAGCTACGTCAGTAGCAGCTCGAGGTCTCGATGTGAAGCAGTTGATTTTAGTTGTCAACTTTGATGCTCCCAATCACTATGAGGACTATGTGCATCGGTAAGCTGTTAAGATAAATTAATTGTTGATTCATAACTTGATGACATTGATTATTTATGTCCTGTCCATATTATGACCTTATTATTATAGTTTTGAAAGGCAGATTTCATATTTGCGTGGGGTCAGGCTCTGTTATGTGTTGGTAGCTTGCATAGTTGCAAAGCTATTTGCAATTTACTAAGTCTCATGAATACCTCTTCCATTATTTTTTACATTTATTCTGTAATATCCTACTATTTACTTGTAAATGTTCTAAGTTCTTTTGTTCAGTCATTCCCATCTTTTTCTTCCAACATTGCCAAACCAACACAATCCACCTTGCCAAACCAACACAGTTCACCTGTTCTCATTACTCATGTAATGGTTGCATTCCCAAGTCTGTACCTTAATCAGATCTCTCTGAGTAGCACTGCACATCTGTCTCCATGTTCATAATGTCATTTTGGATTAACATTTTTACACCAGAAATCCTGTGGCAGTGTACACAAGCATAGGAAAACTCATCAGGATAACTCATCATGCCAGATATGGAGACATGCTACTTGACTCAACACTAATTTTTTTTTCCATTGCATTCATACATACATTATAAAAGTGTCTTACATAGTTCCTCCTGTCTTCCTTTCCATTATCTTTCATACAGGTCTATTAGTAACAGGTTTTTGAAGTATCTCTTTGTTAACTTGTGGGTGTGAACTCCAAAAATATGCCATATTTCACTATTTGTTGGGATCCTTCTTGCCATCTATGTTTTGTACTCAAGCTCTGAATGCACCAGGAATTAATTACTTTCCAGGTGTGGACGTACAGGTCGTGCAGGCAACAAAGGCTGGGCTTACACCTTCCTAACCCCAGACCAGCCCCGCTATGCTGCTGAAATTGTCCGAGCTTTGGAGATTTCTGAAAATCCCATTCCACCAGACTTGCAGGTACTTCAATTTATTTTGTAATTAATTTGTGATTAGAAGTAATTTCAAGGGATGGGAAAGTCTTTCTGTTGTTGGGATATCATTATTTATTGATGTTGGACTGAGGGCCTGGTTGATTTTATGGTTTCCTTAAAGTTGAACAGTTCTTATTAAAGATATTATGACATAAAAGTGATCATGTTTTGTACTAGTGAATAATATTTATGGTGAGAGAAATACATTTGCTTATTATTCAGCATCTCTATATTCTCAAAAATGAAAGGCTAAAATCTATTGTTCTTGAATATCTTAAGCATGTATATACCCATCTTATTCAACAGTTTATTTCTACACTAAAGGTGAAAAATATTTTTAATTTAAGACTTTTGTAATGTATTCTATTTGCTGTTAGATGTAATTTTTTTTTAAGCTAATTGTATCACAAAATTGTATTAGCTTTCACATTTATTTCTGGTATATTTTAAAATCAATATATTGAGTTATATTGAAACTTATAAAATGTACAAATACAGTTCTACCGTGTATTTTGTGGTTCTAATTATCAAATTTGGTGAAATAACATTGCATCACAAACACTTCTGTTTAGGCAAGATGCAAACTTGAACTCTTCTCTTTAAAATATTTATGTTTTGACAAAGGTATTTCTTTAAACAAAGATCCAAATATTTAACCATAATTAAAGTTAAGGCTATTGGTTAAAGATTGTTAAACTCTTGTGGAATGTAGCTCTTAGATATAAGGACATCTACTTATTAGGAATTATATTCCAATCTATTGAAGTGTTGATAAGGTGGCAAAATAGATTAGCAGGTTGGTCTGTGTATTTTGGTAGTTTTGAGGTGTATACACTTTAATGAGTTCATCATATCTTCATGTCTCTTAGCCTGTCTAAAGTCAGTGCCACTTGGTGTGGTTGCGGTGAGTCACATGCCACAAAACTGCACACCTATGTATCCACCACAGAAATGCCACATGGAAAAAATCACTACTGTATGACAACACTGGAATTCTCTTCTGATGCTTTGATTGACAGCAACAGTCAGTTTTTATTACACTTGCTTGGAAAACATGTATTCTCCTATCAAGTGCCTTGTCCCTTAACCTGTCTGCAGCTGTAATTGCACCCACATATTTCCATGTGCACATTTCCCCTGATGTCTGAGACATGCACAAGTGAGGCTTATATAGTGAGAGAGATTAAGTGCTGCAAATTAAGGCCCAATACTAAGGAATTATAACAGCAAACTAGAATAAATCCATTTTCAATATTTCGCCTGGTCTCCAAATTTATGGCTTCCGTAGAGCATGACACCCTGCCACAAATATGGACATCCAGGAGAAGCAAGAGGTTCTGTTTCTTTAGCTGTCTTGCTGTAATGGTGAGATTTTCTTCCAACAAGTGCCCTATGTGAGCCAAAAATTCTTATCACTTATCTTGGGACACCATACCCGCCATGTTTGTGGCAAGGTATCTCATGCTCTACAGAGGCTGTAAACTTAAAGACCAGGTGGGTTATTGTAAATGGATTTATTCCAGTTTGCTGTTGTGTTTTCTTTGTAACTGGCCTTAATTTGTAGCACTCAATCACTGTCACTATATTAGCCATACCTGTGCATATCTTAGACATCAGGGAAAGTGTGCACATGGAAATATGGAAGCGTAATTCACAGCTGCAGAGGGGGTAAGGGCAAAGGTGCTTGATAAGAAAATACACGTTTCCAAGCAAGCATAATAAAAACTGACCGTTGAATACAATCGTAGCACTGGGGGAGAACTCTAGTGTTGCCATATAGCAGTGATTTTTTCCCACAGGTGTTTTCTGTGGTGGATATAGTGGCAAAATAATAGGTGTGCAGTTTTGTGGCATGTGACTTGTTGCAATCACATCATGTGGCAGTACCTAACTATTTCTTTGATACCTCATTCCTTCTGAGAGCATATTAAAGGGGATGGTCACGGCTAGCTTTCCTGATCTAAACATTACTTCTTGCTTGTTGAGGTGCTTGTTCTTTTACATATTTATTCCTTTACCTTATCCTTCCACCTTCTGAAAGGTTGTCTTCTCCTATTAGGAATTTCAGTTTCACTCATGTACACTTTCTTGACAAATTCTTTTCTCTTTGTCCTTTTGATGTGGTCATACCACCTCAGTGTGTTTCTTTTCACCCATTTCATTACTCCTAATTTCATTTTGTGACTCCTCTGTGTCTTAATGTGTTTTGATAATTGTTCTGGGATGTAATTCTTAACAATCAACTATTTTTACATTCTGCATTCAAATCATAGACATCAGTCCTTACATAAAGTAAGCAGTCTTTTTTTTTATTAATTTATTTTTTATTCATTTCAGTAATTTTTTTCACTTATTTATTCATTTATTTATTTATTTATTTATTTATTTATTTATTTATTTACTTATCTATTTTATATTTTGCCACCCCATACTTTTGCACCACTCCAAAAATCTTTGGTCTAGACTCTAGATAAATGTCCAGTTTTAGCTTTCTGTGAAAATTCATCATATGATCTGTGTAATTTGTATTGCTTTTTCATTGTGTTCAATGAGTTTTTAGGTGTTACAACCGGGTATATTATCATTTACAAACATTTCTTCATTTCACTCAATAGTGATGTGATAACAGAGTTATCCAGGGCTTAATGTTGGGTTTACAAGGATTTTATGGTTGGAACAATCTTATTAGATAAAAATTGTGTATGATTAAAATTATTGTAATTTGCAATTATATCATCAAATTTGTGAAACAAATTTCAGTCAAAATACATCTGCAGCTTTATTATCTGCTCACTTTTTCAAACTTGAAAACAATTTTTTTTTTCGGAAGGTCTAGCAAGTTTGTAAAGGGAAAACAGTATATTTAATAGTGGTATTGAGATATATATCCTATGGTTTAGTTTAAATGTGGTGACATGTATATTTGCTTCTTTGCAGAAACTTTATGATGAATATAAACAAAAGTTGGAAGGAGAAGGCAAGAAGATTAAAACTGGTGGTGGTTTCCATGGTAAAGGTTTTAAATTTGATGAATCTGAAGCTAATTTTGCATCAGAAAAGAAGAAATTTGAGAAGGCTGCTCTTGGTTTGGCTGACTCTGATGATGAAGACATTGAACATGACATTGATCAACAGATTGAAAGCATGTTGAACACGAAGAGGACAGTCAAAGAAATCAAGGTACTGTACAAAAAAGTAAAGGTTTATAGAATTGGAGTGTAGGTAAATATAGTTGATACAGAATGTAAGTTGGGTGTTGTTTTTAGAAGGAAATAGATTGGTTAAATACTGCTTCTTAAAATGAAAAAAGTAAAAGCTAAGGATGAATTTTGGGCATTCATGGATTTAGAGAAAGCATGTGACAAAACTGGTAGGGAAGACTTGTGCATCTGTCTATCTATAAATCTCTATCTTTCTAATGCCTTACTCTCTCTAGGAGCATCCTCCAAAGGGATGGCCATAGCAGAAGAGACTCCTTTCTTGCTTCTTGAAACGCTCAGCTTCTACTAACATCTCTTTCACCTTTGTGTACTGTTGTTTTGGCATTGCATGGTCAGTAGGTTGTTAACAGGAATGAAAAATGTTTTACAGGAATATAAAAAGCATGATAAAATGGAGGGTAATGAGAGTGAGTGTTTTTCTGCTTCAGTAGAGCATTACCCTGAATGTGTGATGATTTTGTGGTTATTTAATATTTACATGGATGATGTAAGGGGTGACAATTTATGAATGTCGGCAGAGGTTGAGTCTGGTGAATGTTGTTGGGAGAGTGGAATGTGGAGTTTTTTTTTTTGCAAATGGTTTTGTGTTTGGTGTATTAAGATGAGAGAATGAGAGAGCAAAAAAAAAAAAAATAAATAAATGAATAAATAAAAATAAATAAAAAATAAATAAATAAATAAAATAAATAAATAAAAATAATAAATAATAAAAAAAAAATAAAAAAATAAAAGGTGGGATGTGAAAGGAAAAATACAAGTGTACTCATATGCATTAAAAACATTGAAACTATGTCCCATATTCAGAAATACTTTGTTTTCTAATCACAACTATTTTCAAAGGCCATAGAGAAGATTAGCTGGGGTCTCAGAACTGTTTCTCCTGCTAATAATGTAGGAATTTCATTATTCTGTCACTAGAACTCATAAAAAAATCACCTATAAAAACCCACATGATTTCAACTAGAGCTTTTTGAATCTAGTGGAAATGTGGTGTAAAGCTGTTTCAGAATATGGTTCTACATACCTCCAGAATGTTTAATTCTCAGTCTTCTTTTGTGAACAATGCAGTGTTTTCATAGTGATATTATCTACGGATTTTTATAATTTACTTCAGGTAATCATTTTGCCTTATAATGAGTTCACAAAATAGTTGTGAGATTGTTCTATAGGTTTTGTAATGTTGGCTACACACAGTGCCCTCTCCAGCTTCTCACTTGCTCTCTTCCAAAGGCATAGCACATAGCAGTGTTGAAAATACTGAAAAATGTTTATGTATGAGTATTCTGGCTGCATGGCTTAGAACAGTGTGAGTGTGTGTTTTTTTCTCACATCTGGCTTGATGCAATGGTGTACTGTATGCTAGTATTGTATGAGTGTGTGTGTGTGTGTTTTGTCCTCACATCCAGCATGGTGCAATGGTACAATGGAGTTGCAACATGATTTGGTGCTGTGTAGCAGATGAAATCAGAGAGATAAAAGAGAAAGTATAGGGAGATATAAGGACTGGATTGTGCAAGAATGGGTTAAGAAAAGACTTGTTATGAATATTATCTTGAAGGAAAGAACATGTATTCAAGTAGATAGATGGATGGATATACAGTGACTTTGAAATCTATTAATCTTTTTCAAGGGATGTTGACATTTATCCATTGAATTATTCAAATGATGTATTCATATTTTTTATTAACTTTGATCTAATTAATATATGTAATGCAGTAAACTTCATTAGAGATGATCCTGCTGCTGAAAATTTTTTAGAAAGGAAACCTTATTGCTGGTGTCAAATCAGGGGCAGAGGTATAGCATGTATAATGTTGCAGAGGATATTTGAGTTGTATATTTGCTGCATTCAGGGGAAGACTTGAAACATGAAATTTCTTGGACTTATGTGGTGCTGAGGTTACAAGGTTTTCATGTAGTTGGGATGCTTGGCAGTGTGGCATGGTGGAAGTCATACCAAATGAGGTGATGTGGCCTTGTTAGGAAAGACAAAGAACTTGCTGCTCAACTAGGTTTTCTTCTTTGATTCCCTTTCTGCAGGAAGTAGCTGTTCCTTGGAGCAAGGGTAGAAGGCACTGATGGTAGGTGTACCAGCAAGGAGAGGAGTTGAGGTCTTTGTAAAGTAGTGGCAAAATGGCAAGGAAAACAGCTTTGATGCCTTGTATGTGGATATGGTTTAACATTAGTAGCAGCAATATATAGGTAGACTGTGACTGGCAAGGTTCATTTCCCAGCACAACCAGTCAGAGGAAGTGACTAAAATTAATTTGCACTAAGTTGGATCCAAGTTTAATGGGTGACCATGACCTTCCATGGCAGGCATGCAGCAGAAGGAACACCACAATATGTGCAATGTAAAACAGTTTGATTAGTAGACACATCAGGTAGTTGGTAGAGGTGTGAATTACTTGGCTGGTATGCTTCACATATCTTTTTTCCACTATTCATCCACCTAGGAGGTGTGAAGTATTATGGTGTTCCCTTTTACCTCAAGCTTACCACTACAGCAGGTTACCCTTTTAATTCTTACACATTGCAACACATTTTAAGTCACCACCTCTGATTGGTCATGGCAGGGAAATAGTCTCGCCAATCTACGTCTTGCCGCTGTCAAGGTTAAGCCATACACACACAGAGTCCATAAATAAGCAGTGCCCTAGCCACATGCGACAACTTTGTGGACTCAATACCACTAAGGCCTCCTCTCATCTCATTACCTGTACTGCCACCACCACACCTTTTACTCTTCCCCCAGGGAATGGCTAACTCCTCTAGAAGGGAAAACAATGAAGGAGGGCTCCTGCTTCAGCAACAAGTTCTTTCAGCCTTACACCCACTAATATGGCCACTTCAGCTCAACCCCATGTTGCTGTTCCCCACACCAGCATGTGCCTACCCCGTGAGTCCAACACCACGCCTTCCTACTCTGCGTGGCTTTCCTCGCCATTACACCATCAAGCAGTCTAACAATATTGCCACAGTCCAACACCACCTATTTTGAACACTGTGGCTCTCCACCATTTTAGGACTTTTGAGTACATAATGGTTGACAGCACAGAATGTGTGGACTGCTAGTACTGAATGTGGCTTGCAAGTAGTGTGCTAACATGATGGGGATAATGAGTAGATCAGTGTGAAAAGCAGAAAATGTGAAACTTGGTACCTCTTCTCCTTTAGTTACCTTAGCATATCAGTTGATTTTACTGGAGGATTCTGGTGCTGTGAGGTTATACTACCCAAATTCTAAGTGTAGCCTGTGGGAAGTAGTGTGATTGGTTTCCTGTTCAAGCAGGGTTGCATCAGGAACATTTGTATGGATGATGTAAGGGAAGTAAATGTGAAAAAGTTCTGTTGAAGTATTATAAGTTGCATGAATGCTGGTATTAGAGTGGAATCTGAATTAGTTGCTGTTTGCTTGTAATACTGTAGTGGTGGCTAATACATAATTCAAGACACCTGGTAAAAGAGTTTGAAAGGGGAAAAAATATGGTGAATGAGAGTATAAGTTAAATAATTCAGTGTAGCAGGAAGACTGATGGTATGATAATGAATTTAGCTTCAAGTGGAAATTTGCTTGAGAAGGTAGACTGTGTCAAGTATTTAGAATCACATATTGCTGTATATGGAAGAATTCATGTAGAGATAAAATTTACTATGAGGATGTTGGAAAGAATGAAAAGAGTTTTTAGGTATAAATCACTTGGAATTAATGCAAAGATGTTATATGAGGTAGTTAAGGTAGTAGTGCTACTGCCTACATTGTATGAAATATAGATTTAGATAAATGTTTGAGTAGCATGTACAAAGTAACACTTATAAGTCAAGTGAGGAAGTATAAAGAGGAATTAATGTAAGAAAATTAACAGACTGAATAGAACAGGGTGTGTTACAATGGTCTGGGATTGCAGACGATGCAAGAAAAATGATTAATGAAAAAAACAACTGGATTTGATGTGAGGTGAAAGGTAAAGAAAACTCCCAAAAGGGAACATATAGGCAATATTAAAAGAGTAGTAGATACAAGAGTAAAGGAAAGTGGTTGCATGTAATGGGGATGCATGGAAAGCAATTGTGAATGCATGATTGGAAACATAACTTTGAAGATATCAGCAGTGGATCTGTCTGTATAGCAGGGGTAAACCACCACAGATGTTAGGTACTGCAGTGAAAACTGGTGAATTTGTTGTGTAATTTCCCATAACACAGTGAAGTTTGGTAAGGATCTGAATTTTTTCTCTTAGACTAGATGCTAGAATATGAGAGGATATCTGGAAACATATGTATGTAAACTACTTGCTTTGACTACCCATTTTAATAGGAATATGAGCCCAGTATATAGATAGACCGTTATTTGAAAATTTGTTTTCTTTCAGGCACCAGAGGTGTCTTCATCCTCTGATGGTTTAGCTGGCATGCCATTTGGTGGTCCCTCTGCTTCTGATAAGTTAGAATTAGCACGCAAACTGGCACAACGCATCAACCTTCAGCACAACATTGGCAAGGAGGCTAAGGGTGCCAGTCAGCAGGCAGCAGAGTTTATTCTTAAGGGTGGTGCAGCCATGCAACCCACTATATCTGCCAAGACAGTAGCAGAGCAGGTACTGTATATTGTGTTTCACCTTTTTCAGGCTAAAATCATTTTAACTAATATGATGGGATGTTTTATTAAACTTGGAATATGATCAATCTTCCAGTATTTTAGGACATACAATAAAATCATGTCACAATCTGAGTCTTATCCATCTAATATTAAGTCACTATATACCCAACAACACTACTAAACTTGAACTGCTTGACTTCAGGAAAGAGGAAAGATTCTGTGTCCCTTTCTAAGTTTCTTTAATTTTGCATCATCCATTTCAAACCTGTAAATATGAGAATGCTTAATTTCTCTTTGTGGAATGGTTATACTAATCAAAATTTTTTCCAATCTCTTGTTTTTCAGATGGCACAGAAATTAAACAACAAGCTGAATTACCAGCCACGTGATGACCAGGAGGAGGAAGAAGAAACCACAGAGGAAACTCACCATAAGTATGAAGAAGAACTTGAAATTAATGATTTCCCACAACAGGCCAGGTAAATAATGATAATTGTTACATCATCCTCTATTTTCATGATCCTTCTGATTTGGGATTTTCTCCTATCTTTGTTTCAAATGATGTGGATACCATATTTTCTAAACTATGTTATCCATAGTATGAACTGTACAGGTATTCCACAGCATATTTTTATCACTATAATGGAATTTTCATGCACATGGCACATTTGTTATCTAAACTCGTACATATATTGCCTAATTTGTATATCTATCTTAATCTACTCTTTCATAAACAATGTCTTCCTTCTGGTATTTCACTCTGTTATGGGTTGGTGTGATACTAGGATTGATGATCTGATTTAATCTTTTAAATCTTGTTTTATATGCATGGCAATATGCCAGATATTTTCCATGCCCAATAAGTAATATGTAAGAAAGAGTTACATACTCACAGTTATATGTATTTATACAAGTTTGGCACTTGAGTGAAGAAGCAACTATTTCCTCAGGTGGCGAGTTACCAGCAAAGAAGCACTGGCACAGATTTCTGAATATTCAGAAGCTGGGATTACTGTCAGAGGAACGTTTTGCCCCGCAGTAAGTAGCTACATAAACATATGTTGTAAATTACAACTGAAAATATTTTAGTACATGAGGCTTGCTGTTTGATAAGGACCAAAATATCAGAGATGCCTTTCCTTTTCAAGGGGTATGTAATTCAGATGTATAGAATGTGGAGATATCTTTATTAGTTTCCATATTATGAGTTGAAGGGAAGGTGAACCAAATGAATGCCATGTGTTTTGCTCACAAGGCACAAACCCTTTAGGTACAGAGGCACACACTTGCTGATTGGTTAGTGTGTGTCTTATTGTCGAAGATATTTCAGTTAAAGGATACATAACATTCTGAAACAGTTTGTTGCCTGATTTTGCTCCTAACCATAGTAAGTAAACTTATCAGTAAGAAAAAAATAAAGTTTCTTTTCATTTTTAAGATATAAAAAAATTGTAGGGAAAAGTTGAAATTTCTGGCAAAATCTGCATTTTAGATGGGATATTTTCTTTCTATTTTATCATAAAAAAACTTGTAATGAATTAAGGCATTAAGGAAAAGTATATATAATTTTATCTATAGCATACTATGCAGCACCCTGCATAAGTCTGAGTCATATATTCTTTAACAATTATCCTCTGGATAGCATGCACTGTATATGGATTTTTTCTCATGCATTTTAAAAACTGATTAATGTGTATAACATGAATCACCTTTCTCATTTTCACATATCCACTGATAAACTGAAGCTATGATACCTAGTGCTCTGTCAGCTCCAGAAAAATATGGAGGGATGCTAAGTAATTCTTGTGCAGTAAAAAAAAAAAAAAAAAAAAAAAAAAAGTAATTGTGTGTAGGAGTGTAAGAGCTAGGCTGCTTACTGTGCCCAGATACTAAGTGTTGAACCATTAGATATTTAATTTTCTTTGTGTACATTTTATCACTATTCAAACTAAATTACCTATATGTACATTCACTTCTTTTCAAAATGCAAGCATTAATATTCTCTCTCTCTCTCTCTCTCTCTCTCTCTCTCTCTCTCTCTCTCTCTCTCTCTCTCTCTCTCTCTCTCTCTCTCTCTCTCTCTCTCTCTCTCTCTCTCTCTCTCTCTCTCTCTCTCTCTCTCTCTCTCTCTCTCTCTCTCTCTCTCTCTCTCTCTCTCTCTCTCTCTCTCTCTCTCTCTCTCTCTCTCTCTCTCTCCAGGGCAAGAATCCACCAGAAGGTGAACGCAAGCTGTTCTTGGCTATTGAATCTACATCTGAATTAGCAGTATCCAAAGCCAAAGCTGAGATCATCCGGCTGATACGGGAAGAACTTGTTAAGCTACGAACCAGTGCTGGACCTGCCAAGGCTCAGGGCCGGTATAAGGTTCTTTAAAGCAAAGGGCTAGAGTATTTAAGGCACCTAATTTTTTCTTGGCACTGATGGAATGTGCAAAATGTTTTATAACTTAAGTATTTTTGGCAGATGCACCTGTGGAAGATCTTTTCATCTCAGGCATCCTGTTGTACCTTGCTACTCTACATATCCTGGGTTGGCAGTTACTAGAAGGGAGTGTCAATATGAGTTTTTTTCCTTCTGAAACTATATTATTATATTGGTGACTCTAATTTTAGAAATTGTTTAGTACTTAAAAAAAGGG
Source organism: Scylla paramamosain (assembly GCF_035594125.1). NCBI lineage: Eukaryota > Metazoa > Arthropoda > Malacostraca > Decapoda > Portunidae > Scylla > Scylla paramamosain. Next base: position 7,462,633 of record NC_087157.1, on the reverse strand, counting down.
GGGCTTCTTATTTGTCATTTCTCTAAAAAGTGAATGAAAAAGGCTATAATTAAGTTGGCTGAATTAGGTCTGGAGGTGTCCTGATACTCTTTGGATAATTAAAAAAACAGAATAAGGCAGAATAAAGTAATTAGGTGTTGAATTTTAAGTGAAAGGGATAAAAATTGAGATGTTTCCATTATTTAGGTGGGTAGAATAAGGGTGAGAATAAGTAAAAAGTCTTGTGCTATAAAGTCATGGGGAGAGCAGAAGCATGCAGTGAACAAGTTCAGAGGAGTAGTAACCATGAAAATAATGGTAAACAGCAGTATGAGATTTAGCACAGTACTACAGTGAAAGACTGAAAGACTGTTAGAGGAAAGGAATTGGTGAGATAAAATGTTAATTTTTTCAGTAAAAGACAACCTGAGCATTTTGTATTTAGAAGATAATTGATTGTCACTGACAAGAGGATAATTGTTGTGAAGGTCATGTGAAATGGATTGGTTAAGGAATTAAGTTTTTGAGACATAAAACAGTGCATGTCTTATCATGCCCCCATCAAAAAATTATAGAAAGATTAAAAGTTAGGCACTCTCTGAATTTTCTCTGAATTTTTTACCTTTTTAAAATTTTTATTTTGATATTTGTTCTAATCATGTAAATGATATGTTTCTAAATATACAGATATGAAAAGTCTTTTTTGATATTTTAAATCTGTGGTGAATTCCAAAATAAAGACTCATGAGTGCTTGAGATGGCAATGTAACTTGATAGTACAATGAATCAAATAGGTAATTTACATCCATAAACAGAGATTAACCAACTGCAGCATGACTACCTCAGAATTCATGCCTGTGCCAGAGTGGTGGAGGTAGAGATATAAGTTATGTTAAATCTTGTAACCACTCTGGCATATTATGGTAAACAAGTTTTTGGTAGCTTAAGGCAGGTCTTTTTTTTTACTCAGAATGGTCAATATTTCATATAGTGGGAGAACTTTGTGCATTTCTTCATTACCAGGGAAATTTATGGTCCAGGATTATGACAGTGAAGTTGAACCTGTTTCTGTTTGCATCTTCAGTTTTACATTTTAGTTTTGAGCTAGGAATGAAACTGCCTTTTGAAGGATGAGTGTTACAGTTAGCGAATGCTGATCTTGCATCGTGGCAGCACACACTGCTTTGGGAGCGTGTTTTACTTAAGGCTTCTGAGCAAGCATAAAAAAATGGGCTGGGATAAATTGACTTACTGGCATCTCAAGTGCATTTCTTCTCACCAGTATTAAGCAAGTTATCAGTGTCAGTGTTAATTGTATCTTTGATGATGTTTGATTGGCTCTCTTCTTAGGGTGAAAGGCATTATGTTGTGTTCATGCTGTGGTGTTTGTTGTGATGAGTGCAAGGCAGATAAGTTACAGTGATATCATTCCATCATAGATCTTCATATGTCAGTCTTGAATGATGATCCATGTATGTGAATTTTAAAACATGAAACTTCCAGAATGCCATAGGAAAATTCATCAAGGGAGGCAATGAATAATTGTCTTTTCACAGCCATTGTGGTGGTATCCCTTATCTTCAGCCCATGGCTTCTAGCTTCTCTTTGTAGTTGGACTCTAATCCGACAATTATGGCAAGGCAGCTGAAGGGAAGCAGTGAGGATGCCACTACTGTGGCTGTGAAAAGATAATTTTTCACTGCCTTGCTTGATGAATTTTCATATGAGGTTCTGGAACTTTTGTGCTTTCTAATTTACATCTTTAGCTATATGGACACCACTGAAGCCCAACATGTTTAGATCTGTGATTGAATGATATCATTGTGACTTGTCTGCCTTGTACTCATCACTACAAATACCACAGCATGAAGAGAACATCTCCAGACACAATGAATACTGACTCTGGAAATTAATACTGGTCATTGTTGTTATGGCTGGCCATGAGTGAGGAGGAAAGATGCACTTGAGATGCCAATAAGTCAATTTGTCCCTGCCTATTTTTAGGGTTGCTGTGAGCCTTTAAGTAAAATGTGTTCCCCAAGCAGCATGTGCCGGAAGATCAGCCTTCACTGACTGTAGGTTATGATAAATTATAAAGGACATCCACTCAAATTTGATGCCATTGAAAAAATCTATTGCCTTTCTGTTACATTTCAGTGGGATGAACCCATAAACATAACAATTTTCCTATTTGGAAAGGTCTTATTATAAAGTCAACACAAAATAGAGTTGCTTTAAGCCCAGACCACATGTATCTTTGAGTAAGGTACATTAGGATGTTTGCACATGGTGGTACCCTAATGAACAGACTCATTTCACAGATGTGGGGACAACAGATTACTGAGTGATGACTCACATGTACAGCTTATGCTGTCTTCAGATAAACTTCACAGCATGTGGGATTATGTGAGTGGTGTATGGAAACTTATTTTTAAGTTTCATTAAACTCCCAGTGTTTAGTGACTCAAACAAATAAGCACTTGTTTGAGGCATTTTAAGCTCCAGTTATTCTGTTATTAAAAGGAAATGACCTGTTCTGTAGCTTATTTATACAACCCTTAATCCACTGAGGATTTGGCTCAGAAAAACCATGAAAAGTATTTAATAATAAACAAGTGCATTAGAAAATTTGCACACCTATTTTAGCAAGTTTGCATTGATAGTGTCAAGACATGCACTTCTGGTCATCTGTAACACTGATGAGTGAGAGGAGTGTGAGGAGTAAGGAATCTGTGGAATCTGTATAATGGTGAAGTTCCTAATAGGAGAGAAATGCCACTCAGAAGATGGAAAGATAGGTCAAAGAAGTACCTGTGTGAAAGAGAAGCTAGTAGGTCTTTAACAAGCAAGGCTGTGGACATAGTGTAGGAGATTCCTTGCTATGACCACTTCCATTGGGGAACCTTTCCAGAGGGAATGAGAGGTTCAGAGATAGAGAAATATTAGATAGCTAGGTGTGTATGTCACTGGTTAGTGGGCAGCTGATGGTAACACAAACTGAATGTCAATACTTCCCTGTAGAAGTACCTGATGTATATATGCATGAAGCTGATTTTAAATAAACTGTGTACAGTACAGTATGCTCATGAGTTCTATATTTATTTTCTTTTGGAAAATGACTCAGAATTGCTGAATTGCACAGCTGGAGTAATATATTAACATGTTGAAATATTTGTTGTTTGCTTAATTTGACAAGTGCTTGTTTAATTTAATTTAATTTATTTTATTTTTTACAGTATTTTTTACAGTATTTCCATTATCAGCAATCTTGACAAAAATGCTCATGACATCACTAATGCTCAACTGACTGAACGACTAACATGTTTAAATGTCCACCTAAGCTGCCAGGTAGGAATGAGGATGGTGAGGATGCAATGCCACTATCAGTGAGCTAAGTATTCAACGACAGGGTTGCTGTGCACACATCTTAAGAAGAATATTGTACTCTAACTCAAGACTGCCAACTAAATGAATATAGAGCAATATAATGAGAACTGTACTCTTGTGTGTCCCAAGTGAAGGACGAGGAGATGCAGTTGCCTGCTGCAGGGCAACCTGTATGATGACTAGGACATGTCAAAGACAGTTCCCCTTGACATAAAAGCAATGTTTTAATAAAATCATTCTTAGCAGGAATAGAAGTTTGTCATAATAATAATAATAATAATAATAATAATAATAATAATAATAATAATAATAATAATAATAATAATAATATTATTATTATTATTATTATTATTATTATTATTATTATTATTATTATTATTATTATTATTATTGTATTCTTGTGTGGTAAAGGAAGGCATTGCTTTTGAATGAATGTAGTATTAGAAAAATGAAAAATTGATGCAGATGTTGACAACAAATATTTGGAGTTGCAGAAATTGTGAAAAATTGGTACAAACTTTGAGAACAGGAATATTTTGAGCTCACTACAAAACTTGTGAGTCATGAATCTTGAGTGGCTTGTAGGTAACAAGACCACTGTGCAATAAACGTTGGAAAATTTGCCACTGCTGGAAAGATGGTGTCTTCAAGTGCGCTTATCCCACCAGCTAAATTGAAGTAAACCACAGAAACATTTTGATTCAATGTTTTCTTGATTCTTTACTCTTTAACACCTGGAATGTGGACATTTTGATTTTGGCGGCTATACAATTTGCACTCCATCCAAGGAATTAAATATTGTAAGAAAAGAGGAGTACAAAATACTTAGTGTTACTCTAAAATATGATATTACATTATGTATTGAAAATTTGTTTAAGTAAAGCATTAGATATGAGGAAATAGTTTAGTAAGCACAGCTCTGACAGAAAGCTGAAAGAGAAAATTACATAAATTAATTGTTAGGACTGGTATTAGATAAACACTAAATGATATTTCTTGTGATATCGTAATCAGCCTTATGGAGACTCATACTAAGTATTATATAAGAAGGTATCCTGTCATAAGTGTACAGTTGTAAAAATAGTGTGAAATGTCAAGTGCATCATAAGCCTGTGATAATGAGGAATGTATATTTTGTTTCTCCTTTACAGTATGCATTATATAAAGGAAAATAAACTGTGAAATGCAAGGTTATTTGTGGCTTATCTTAAAATGACCTGATTATGTCTGTAATTAAGTCTCTCATTGACATTGTGGCTTATAATCTGAAGCCAGTCTCCTGAAGGAGATGTGAATTTCATAATGTCTTAGGAAGTTTTCATAACTTTTAATAATGGTTCACTGAATTTTCAGATTACTTTTCTTTAACACAGCGGCCCAGATGCAGTAATTTCAGATTAATCGTAAGGCGTGCTTGCTGAATATCCATATGTCACATCATCGTTGCGTGTCAGCGATACGATACGGTGCAACAGGGTTATGCATCCACTTGTTGCATATCCGCGTATCATAATTGCGTGGTGCAAGTGTAATTCAGTTTCTTTCTGACTTTAGTAATGTATTCATATGTGCAGTTGTGCGAATCAACAGTTGGCTGTGGATTCGTACAATTTTATGCATTATAATACAATCATAAATAACGAGAATTGTATTGGTAATAACATATTGTACTGGTAGTACAATACGTTGGACAAAACCATTTTCTTTTTTTGTTTTGTCAGGTTTTTACAATACATCTTGATTCTACAGTCACTGCTGAGTCTGATGGTGCCAACCAAAACTGGCTATCCCGTATATGAAGTAAGTTATAACATATAATACGCGCATTTTGGGAGTTCGAGCTCGGGCTGTAGTGATGTGGTGATAGTTGCGCGAGTTACGAGGCAGAAACCTTCGCTCACATGCAGGTAAGTCGAAATATGCAAACGACGACGAAACGGTGGATCTGACGAAGAAATGTCATAAAATATGAAAGATCCACCGTCAAAGGTTACTAACTAGGAGGTGTTTGCGAGACTGAAATCGCAATTTTTACATGTGATGGACACCAAAAGGTGCTTCTGGCCAAATCATCGTTGTACCCTCCAGGGGGCCAGGCGGAGCGGTGGGTTGTAGAGATGTGCGGCAATTAGAACCCCCAGCGGGAGCGAGACCGGGGGAATAACGGAGTTGGTGGGTTTCAAAACTGGTAGTACAATATGTTGGACAAAATATTTCATTTGAACATGGGATTTCATTGGGAGTTGCGAGACTCCATACCTCTTCAGAACAGCATCAGAGACCGTTTCAGAAACAACGAGACTTTGCAGAGCAGTTAAAATCACACACACACACACACACACACACACACCAGAATCATTACTGATGTAACATACATATATCTTGTATTATATGCCTTGAACAGTATGTAATACAAGTATGTAATAAAAAGAACGTTTAGTAGTAATAAAACGGTAGTAGTAATAAAACGGCGATGAAATTCTGCTTGACTTGATCACTTTCCCTCAACAGAAGGCTGTGCGCCATGAGTGTCTCGTTTTCCTATACCACTAATTATCAACAAGTGTGCCGCGGCATGCTGGTTTGCCATAAAGCAACTACAGATGTGCCATGGGAATTCGAGAAGGAAAATTGATCTTCCTTCAAACAACGTGCATATAGCTAATGTGACATTTAAGAGTATTACAGTAATGTGTCACGGCTTAATGCCAATGAATTTAATCAATTGTGAATCTATATTGTAACCTATCCTTAAAAATAACTAATATGAAGGATTATTAACACTTATTTATTCCAGTTTTAAATACTGGTGGTGTGGCTCATCCATTTAGCGCCTAGTTTGGTGTGTCTTGAGAGGAAAAGGTTAAAAACCACAGTTCTATACTGATATATCTAAGAGGTATAATTTATATTTACGCAATACAACAGTGCTCTATTATCGGACAGGACATGTGGGTGGTTTCAGTATTTCAGCATGTCATCACGATGGTGGCAATAGTGACAACCAGGTGGAGAAAACTGGAATGTGTACGATTTGGATGACTTTCATCTCCATTGAAGAAAGACTACTATAAATGATGAAAGATTTAAGGAAGGTCTAAGAAATACTATGGAAGTATAAAGTATCTAAGATATCTACTTGGACTACTAGAAATTTACCTAAATGCGAAGAAAACGGTAGTGTGGTAGTGGAACAAAAAGGGCAATCAAAACGTGTGATACCATAATCGTTGATGGTCTCGCTGGTTGCACAATTATCAGAGTTGTGATCTTGTTCTGTTCTATCCGATACCAGAGCACTGTTGTATTGAGTAAATGTAAATTATACAATCTTAGACTTAGCCTCTCTTAGTCACCATGTCGCCGCGACAAGGTGACTCCCCTCGGCGGAGAGAGAGAGAAAGAGAGAGAGAGAGAGAGTCACCAAAGCATATAAGTTCATTATCCTCCAGCAAATGTGCATCACACAGCAACACGACACATTGGCGGGATGATTTGATTCTGAGGTAAACATGTATGACTGCAGCTCATACACATTCACATCAGTGTAAGATAACTTCATATATAAAAGCCCAACGTGGCAACATCTCCATTGACCTTGGAGAGTTGGAGAGTAGGGAGCAGATAGACACTGAGATTCAGCAGCAGAGTGTACCATCCACCTCGAGGAAGTAAGCAGCCTGGGAGAGACGTGTGAGCGTGTGGTAGCATCGTGGGACCGTCAATTTACAGTGAGTGTTGTGATGGAGTGATGGAATGATGGTAAACAAACCTGCCCATGACGACGTTCACCGCGTCTTGCTATACATAATTAGTAAGATGCAGGTGCGGCCTCCATGATTTGTGCTTACTTTATTTCTGTGATGAGAATGTTGAATGGTAAATGGCACAAAACAAAAGGGAGCAAGAAAATGTATGAAGGCACTTGTTGCTCTGCGTACGTTCTAATGATGCCACGTATCATTAGAAAGATTTTTGTGTTGCTGAAGTAGAAGCAAGGTTTCATAGTGCGTTCTCTAAGCTTTAATGATTCTATAATTGCACTAAATGCCACAGATGCGTCGTCACTTGCGAGCCAGGCCATGTGGTGCTGATGCATAACTTCTTGATATTATATTAGCGCAAACGAGATAACTGACACCCACGAGTTGATCTTGCAATGTTTTGGGAACACACACACACACACACACACACACACACACGGTTAATCTGGATATCGCGTCCGTGTTACCTACAAGCACGAAACTCGCATGTCATGGAGAAGGGTTCCGTGACCTTGCCGTTATTGTGAAGAAATTAGGGGGCACGTGTCTAGTATGGCTGTAATAGCAGTCAGAAGTGAGGCGGATGCCAGTATGTAGGGAGAGGGAAGAACTGGGTGGCCTTGTGGAAGTTTTGGTTTCTCTGCGCCGTAACCACTCGTTGCTATACGTCACGAAGCACGAAGCTCCGCTGTGTTTTTCGAAAATCTGAGGTTCATCTGTGACGCTGTGGCAGTAGGTATTACCAGCATCCATAACATAGCGGATTACATCTCGAAGAAATGCCCAATGCCAGTAAAACACGAATCGAATGCGATTTATTACTAGAACGAACGTAACAGTAATATGCATATACCAGCATGTCATTAGAGTTCAGTGAACCATAGCGAACAAATGAACAGTGAACAACAGTGAACGAAATGAACAATACGCAGGAACAACTCCGACTGACGCTACTCTCATTTCCACTAAAATATTTCTATGCGCTAGAGCAGGGTTCTTCAAAGTACGGGTTGGGATCCAATACTGGGTCGCAAGCTCTTGTTCATTGGGTCGCCACATCATAAACAGATATATGAACAACAGTTCAAATGTAGTAATATGTGTGTGTGTGTGTGTGTGTGTGTGTGTGTGTGTGTGTGAATTAGTTTCCATATGAAAGGTATGTCCAATGATTAGACATACTGAGTCCTGAAGGAAGTATATAAAATCAAACTGGGTTGTTATGAAAAAAAAAAGTTTGAAGAACACTGCGTTAGAGAACATTCTGGTGCATTATACAATATTTCTTGTTACCGCCGAGCGGGTGAAAGAAGTTGTTGTTGAGCAAGCGTATGCTAAATAACATGTTCTGTGTTATGAGAGTTAAAGTGAACTACTATATTAAGTTCTGGTGCTATAAAAGTTAAGTAAGTGATGGGAGTATAATCACCAGCTGTGTCGCCTCACAAGTTTTTTTTTTTTTTTTTGTATGTAGGAGGGACACCGGCCAAGGGCAACAAAAATCTAGTAAAAAAAAAAAGCCCACTGAGATGCCGGTCCCGAATAGGGTCCGAAGTGGTGGTAAAAAATTGAAGGATAAGTGTCTTGAAACCTCCCTCTTGAAGGAGTTCAAGTCATAGGAAGGTGGAAATACAGAAGCAGAAAGGGAGTTCCAGAGTATACCAGAGAAGGGGATGAATGACTGGGAATACTGGTTTACTCTTGCGTTAGAGAGGTGGATAAAATAGGGATGAGAAAAAGAAGAGTCTTGCGCAGCGAGGCCGCGGGAGGAGGCATGCAGTTAGCAAGATCAGAAGAGCAATTAGCATGAAAATAACGGTGGAAGATGCAACATTCCGACGATAAGAAAGAGGCTGAAGACAGTCAGTTAGAGGAGAGGAATTAATGAGACGAAAAACTTTTGGTTCCACCCTGCCTAAAAGAGCGGTATGAGTGGAACCGCCCCAGACATGTGAAGCATACTCCATACATGGACGTATAAGACCCCTGTACAGAGTTAACAGCTGGGAGCGGGGAGATGAGAAAATTTGATGGAGACGTCTCAGAATGCCTAGCTTCATCGAAACTGTTTTAGCTAGAGATGAAATGTGAAATTTCCAGTTTAGATTATAAGACAAGGACAGACCGAGGATGTTCAGTGTAGAAGAGGGGTGTCATTAAAGAAGAGGAGATAGTTGTCTGGAAGATTGTGTCGAGTTGATAGGTGGAGGAATCGAGTTTTGAGGCAATGAACAATACCAAGTTTGCTCTGCCCCAATCAAAAATTTTAGAAAGATCAGAAGTCAGGCGTTCTGTGGCTTCCCTGCTTGAACTGTCTACTTCCTGAAGGGTTGGACGTCTGTGAAAAGACGTGGAAAAGTGAAAGGTGGTATCATCAGCGTAAGAGTGGATAGGGCAAAAGAAGTTTGGTTTAAAAGATCATTGATGAATAATAGGAAGAGAGTGGGTAACAGGATAGAACTCTGAGGACCACCACTGTTAATAAATTTAGGAGAAGAACAGTGACCGTCTACCACAGCAGCAATAGAACGGTCAGAAAGGAAACTTGAGATGAAGTTACAGAGAGAAGGATAGAAGCCGTAGGAGGGTAGTTTGGAAATCAAAACTTTGTGCCAGACTCTATCAAAAGCTTTTGATATGTCTAAGGCAACAGCAAAAGTTTTACCCAAATCTCTAAAAGAGGATGACCAAGACTCAGTAAGGAAAGCCAGAAGACCACCAGTAGAGCGACCTTGACGGAACCCATACTGGCGAACAGGTTGTGAAGTGATAGATGTTTAAGAATCTTCCTGTTGAGGATAGATTCAAAAACTTTAGATAGGCAGGAAATTAAAGCAATAGGACGGTAGTTTGAGGGATTAGAATGGTTACTCTTTTTAGGAATAGGCTGAATGTGGGCAAACTTCCAGTAAGAAGGAAAGGTAGATGTTGACAGACAAAATTGAAAGAGTTTGACTAGGCAAGGTGCGAGCACGGAGGCGCAGTTTCGGAGAACAATAGGAGGGACCCCATCAGGTCCATAAGGCTTCCGAGGGTTTAAACCAGCGAGGGCATGGAAAACATCATTGCGAAGGATTTTAATAGGTAGCATGAAGTAGTCAGAGGGTGGAGGAGATGGAGGAACAAGCCCTGAATCGTCCAAGATAGAGTTTTTAGGAAAGGTCTGAGCGAAGAGTTCAGTTTTAGAGATAAACGTGATAGCAGTGGTGCCATCTAGTTGAAATAAAGGAGGGAAAGAAGAAGCAAAGTTATTGGAGATGTTTTTGGCTAGATGCCAGAAGTCACGAGGGGAGTTAGATCTTGAAAGATTTTGACACTTTCTATTAATGAAGGAGTTTTTGGCTAGTTGGAGAACAGACATGGTTCCGGACCGAAATATAAAGTGCATGAGATTCTGGTAATGGAACGCTCGAGTGTCTTTTGTGGGCCACCTCTCTATCATGTATAGCACGAGAACAGGCAGTATTAAACCAAGGTTTGGAAGGTTAAGGTTGAGAAAAAAAGTGAGGGATGTATGCCTCCATGCCAAACACTTTCACCTCTGTTATGCGCTCAGCACACAAAGACGGGTCTCTATTATGGAAGCTGTAGTCATTCCAAGGAAAATCAGCAAAATACCTCCTCAGGTCCCCCCAACTAGCAGAGGTAAAACACCAGAGGCACCTCCGCTTAGGGGGATCCTGATGACGGATTGGAGCGATAGGACAAGATACAGATATGAGATTATGATTGGAGGAGTCCAACGGAGAACAGAGGGTAACAGTATAAGCAGAAGGAATTAAAGGTTAGGAAAAGGTCAAGAATGTTGGAATTATCTCCAAGACGGTCAGGAATACGAGTAGGGTGTTGCACCAGTTGCTCTAGGTCATGGAGGATAGCAAAGTTGAAGACTAGTTCACCAGGATGGTCAGTGAAGGGAGAGGAAAGCCAAAGCTGGTGGTGAACATTGAAGTCTCCAAGAATGGAGACCTCAGCAAAAGGAGAGAGAGTCAGAATGTGCTCCAATTTGGAAGTTAAGTAGTCAAAGAATTTCTTATAGTCAGAGGAGTTAGGTGAGAGGTATACAACACAGATAAATTTAGTTCGAGAGTGACTCTGTAGTCGTAGCCAGATGGTGGAAAACTCAAAAGATTCAAGAGCGTAGGCACGAGAGCAGGTTAAGTCACTGCGCACATAAACACAACATCCAGCTTTGGACTGAAAATGAGGATAGAGAAAGTAGGAGGGAACAGAAAAGTGGCTACTGTTAATTCCCCCAGACACCTGTGTTTCAGTGAGGAAAAGAAGATGAGGTTTATTAGAGGAGAGGTGGTGTTCCACAGATTGAAAATTAGATCTAAGACCGCGAATGTTGCAGAAATTAATGAAGAAAAAGTTGAGGGGGTGTTAAGACACTTAGGGTCGATACCAGAAGAGCAGTCCGACCTGGGGACATTTGTGGTCCCCTACTCAGATGGAGACTCCGAGGCTGGTGTAGGAGTCGCCATGATTTTGAATTATGAGTGAAGGGTATGTGTGTAATTAGGTGCTTATAGTTTTGTGTGAAGGAAGAGAGTTGTCTTTAGAGGACAGGCTGTGACTTTCCTCTTGTCTTGTGAAACACAAAGAAAAACGTCCAGTGAGGTCTCAGCTGGGTTTAATGATAAGTTCACAGCACCCCCTGATCCAGTGCTTTAGACCTCACTGGGAGTAATTATCGTTTCGGCATGTGGTGAGAGACTAATATGTGAGTAACACTAAGGAAACTGAGTTAGAGTAGAGATTAAGGAATCTGAATCCATTATAGTAGTTCATTGCAGTAGTGAAGTTGTGTGAGAGGAACTAGCTCAGCTGTAGAGAGGTAGTGAGGGTTCTGTTTACGTGGTAAAGTTGATGACATGGCGCGTAGGGTAGATAAGGCACAGAGGGATCTCTGTACAGGAATGGGTCACCCGGGGTCGCATATCTGGCCTAGCGGTCGCAGAAAATGGCGGATTGTGCCCAGTCTCCAGTAAAGCTCATGTTTAGGGATGAACTATCGCTGACCTAAGGGTAACATGGGCAGGCGTGCGGCACCGAGGGCCAGCAGGGACGAAGCCCGGAGGGACAGATTCCTTTGTACCGCCACCGCGTTCAAGTGTGACTACTCCAGGAAAGATCGGGACCACTACAATACAAACGCAGGTGTTGCTTAGTGATAGGCCTCCTTAAGACCTGAAGCACGTGAGTTCCACATCTCTATTACGACGGGTCGATTGCCTTAATTAGCATAATCCATGATTAGTGATGGATCATGTTGATACAGTATTTAATGGTTAGTAGTGCTACGTACGTCTTATGTTTATTATGTATATCTTCAGGTTTGACCGAATGCAATAAACGATTAGCGTCACCGTGTGGGTCTAAAATCCTTTAGTTGCCTTCGGGCAGCTACGCTTGTCCTTACCTCATTGTTGTGGCGCTAACGTTAATCAGTTATAATCAATCAATCGCTCGCTTCGCAATGTCGGCAAACTCTATTACAGGATCCCTTTATATGGAAACATATTGGTCTGACTTCAATTGAATTGTGAAATAAAAACGACAAAATTATAAAATTTGATTTGACAAAATACACTTCGCTCTGTGCCTTTTCAGACGTCATCCATGGCAGTAATATGGATATTTATTATGTTATTTTGCATAAATGTGTATATGGTGATGCTTTTGACTGGGATTGCCACCTCAGTAGAATTTTTTCGCTCTTTTTGTTGTCCTTGGTCAATGTTGTCCTTACATAATATATATATATATATATATATATATATATATATATATATATATATATATATATATATATATATATATATATATATATATATATAGATAGATAGATAGATAGATAGATAGATAGATACTGGAAGATGCTCCTTTATACTTCCACTCACTTTTTTTTTTATTCTTTTTTTTTTTTTTTAGGTTGTCCTCTTACAATGGAGGGTGTGAGTGTGTTCATCAGCTCATCCGTGGTGTTCCCGGAGGAGACCTGTCCCGCTGTGATCCAAGTGAAGGATGGCAGGATCCACCACATCGCGAGGTACTCCACCGACGCCTCCTCCTTCCCCAGCCGCCAGGTAGTGCCCGTCACTGTCTCCCGATGTGATGCGCATCGGTAACATTCCCTCCATGGCTCGGCTTAGTTATTTCCTGCCCCCATTACAGTGAAGAAATGGCTAACATTGATCATACAGATAGAAAAGTATAATTATAATTTAAACACACACACACACACACACACACACACACACACACACACACACACACACACACACACACACACACACACACACACACACACACACACAGTTAGTTAGTTTATTGACCACAAAGGTTTACAACGTATAAAAACATGACATGACAACGTATAAAAACCGACATGACAACACGAGCCTGGTGCAGGTGGTGGACTGCGGCGACTTGGTGCTGATGCCTGGCGTGGTGGACTCTCACGTGCACGTCAACGAGCCGGGACGCACCGCCTGGGAGGGCTACAACACAGCCACGCGGGCGGCGGTGGCGGGCGGCGTCACCACAATTGTTGACATGCCACTGTGAGTGATTAATCTCTTTTAATGACTTTTATTATAATGAAATGCATTAATAGTTCACTGAGGCGTTTCAGTAGTGGGTGTTGGAGCGGGTCCTAAAGGGTGTGGTTTGCAGGAACTCTATTCCGCCCACGACGACTATGGGGGCGTGGGAAGCCAAGATGAAGGCGGCACGAGGGCAGTGTTGGGCTGACGTGGGCTTCTGGGGCGGCGTGATTCCTGGTGAGTGTCAGGAGGCCAGTGCGTCTGTATCAGTCTCAACAATTACTATTATTTTATATATGTGTATATTCATTATTTCGTATATTCATCCCACGTGTACCATGGTCAGCCAGTCTATTCTAAATTAACCTCCTCGTCCTTCTCTACCTCTCAAGGGAATTTCACACCCACTTCCAATCCTTAGGGAAAACACCTGTGTACATGTGTTCGTTCTGAGTCTTCCTTCCTGGTCATTTCTCCTCCTTCTCTACCTCTCAAGAGAATTTCACATCCACTTCCAGTCCTTAGGGAAAACATCTGCGTTCGTCCTCCTTCTTTACCTCTCAAGGGAATTTCACACTCACATCCAGTCTTAAGGGAAAACACCTGCGATCCATTTAGTTCAGATAAATACAGTCCTCTTGGTAGCGAGCTCTCTGTCAGAGTCAGAGTCTCGGTCAAAGTCGTAGCTCAGCCAGAGTCTCAGTTAGTCTGTCACCCAGTCACGAGCAGTCAAGTCTTGGCCTCTCACTCAGTTCCGCTCAGTCACAGTCAGTCTTGAGAGACGCTGCTCGGTCATCATTCATATCACTTCAGAGAGAGAGAGAGAGAGAGAGAGAGAGAGAGAGAGAGAGAGAGAGAGAGAGAGAGAGAGAGAGAGAGAGAGAGCAGTCAATCGTCACATTATAATTTCGTCTCGAATCCAGTGTGTACAAACTACTATTAAATCAAGAATAACTCTCATCATTGTGTATTTTACTTGCACACATCAACTATATCAACTTAATACCCACGACTTCCAAGCTACCAGAATCACCGCCTCACTACCGGTCCTCCACGCTGCCAACACATCAAGCATCATCATCAACTGGGCAAGTGATATCATCTAAACCCAGAACAACAGTGGCAGCAGTAATTCGAGACACGTCTGCTTGGCGTCTCTCCAGTGGAAAGATTCATGTTTCATTGTTATGTGGTATTAATTCAATTGTGCTTCTTATTTTTACAGTTAGGCAAGCAATGCCACCGTGTGTATAAGTTTGTCTGTCTGTCTGTTTATCTTTCTGCATGTATATGTTTGTCTTTTCTATGTATGTATGTGTGTAGGTATGGTTGCATATCTCTCTCTCTCTCTCTCTCTCTCTCTCTCTCTCTCTCTCTCTCTCTCTCTCTCTCTCTCTCTCTCTCTCTCTCTCTCTCTTCTCATGTGGCGCATTAACGTACTGCTGCCATTCA
>NC_087157.1:7435000-7445000 GCF_035594125.1 Scylla paramamosain | reverse complement strand
AAATGAGAAATTTGCATACAACTTTTTAGGGTATAACTTTAAAAGCTTTCTCTTGCTTCGTCCATTCATTTGTTTATTCTCTATAATTTTTTAAAAATTGTTTTTCATCTTATTCAATTAAAATGCTTTGTCATCAGTCATCTTATTGTTTATCTTTTTATTTTTTCTTCCTTCCTTCCTTCCTTCCTTCCTTCCTTCTTTCCTTCTTTCCTTCCTTTATTTCTATCTTTCTTTCTCTCTTCTCCTTTCACTCCTTTACTCCTTCCTCTCCTCCTCCCAGGTTCGGTGTCACATCGTTCACCTGTCCGCTAGCAACGCCCTTCCTCTGATCCGCGAGGCGCAGGCAAGGGGCGTCCCGTTGAGCGTCGAGACTTGCCACCACTACCTCACCTTCGCCGCTGAGGACATCCCGGACAAGGCCACACAGTACAAGTGTTGCCCGCCCATCAGGGAGGCCGACAACAGGGTGAGGGGAAAGGAGAGCATTCGTCAGTGTCTGGAGCGATGTTCGAAGTCTCAAAGAAGCTTGTTGATAATTGCTAACTTGTGTGAAACTTGTTACCATTATCAGGAATGATGTACATAACTTGTTCATTGTTATTTGGGATGAAAGCTGCTATCATTGGGTGGAAATGACTGATATAGGTACCACGTCTCTGAGACTATTTTAGGTATTAGTTTTCATCGTTACTGGAGATGAAAACTGTTATCGTCGACTAAAGATTACATAAGAAGTCAGTTAAAAAGTCTTGTTTTTCATTGTTATTGTTATCGCAATTGAAAACCACTATTGCTATCTGCAAGTCATGTACGAGTCTTATGAGTCTGAATAATAATAACAACAATAATACTAATGATAATAATAGTAATAATAATAATAAAGAGAGAGAGAGAGAGAGAGAGAGAGAGAGAGAGAGAGAGAGTTACTGAGTGTAGGTATGAAAACGACACCAACAACAAAGATAATAGCAGCAGCACATTCATGGTTGCAATCCTTCCTTCAGGAGCTGCTGTGGGAGGCGGTGAGGGACGGCACCATCCAGCAGGTGGTGAGCGACCATTCCCCATGCACGCCCGACCTCAAACTCCCTGGACAGATGCACTTCATGGAGGCGTGGGGCGGCATCTCCTCCTTGCAGTTCGGTAAGGGAGGCAACACACACACAAACTACATGACTGAATGACTGACTGATTGGCGTCTTAACAACAAAGTCACATGGCACGGCAAAGTTACATACAAACAACATAGAAGAAAATAAACCAGGAAACAGAAGCAGGAACATACGGAGCTCAACCTGGGAAAGCCTTTTAACCATGAACTTCTCCTGGGCTCCTGCAGGTCTGTCACTGTTTTGGAGTGGGGCACGGGATCGAGGGTTCACTCTGCAGGACGTGGTGAGGTACATGTCAGAGACGCCGGCCAAACAGGCATCCCTCCATCACCGTAAGGGTGCGCTGAAGGTGGGCCATGACGCGGACTTCGTCATCTGGAATCCCAACGAGACTTTCAAGGTGAGGTATAAGGAGAAAAAAAAGGTAGAATATAAAGAATAGTAGAATATAAAGAATAATGTCAGTTAACGGAGCCTGAATATGGTCGTAGGTGTTTGCATGGCTATTTGGGAACTAATTGTAAATGACTGACTGTTTGGAGGGGAATGAATATTAGGAAGAGGAAGAAGGGAAACAATAATGTGGGAGTTATTAGCGCGCGATAATTGGGGGAGGAAGAGAAAGAGAAAGAGGAAGAGGAGAAAGAAGCGAAAAAAATAAGGGGGCTAATAAAGGTGCAATAGTTTGGAGAGAGAGAGAGAGAGAGAGAGAGAGAGAGAGAGAGAGAGAGAGAGAGAGAGAGAGAGAGGATAAACAATAGAATGAGGGGGAAAGAGAGGATGAGGAAGTGGAGTTATTAATGTGCGATAATTTGGAGGAAGAGGAGGAAGAAAAGATGAAAATGAGCTAAAAGAGTCCAAACAACTAAATAACTTAGTCTTAATTTACGGACTGTTATCATCTGCTATTTATTCAATTTCGAAGCTTATAAGAATAAATAATAACATAGTACAGAAAAGTAAAATATTCAGTCAGCCAGTGTATTATATATAGCTGTTTGTATAGTTTGTATATAAATTAATGGTTTGCTATTTCTTTTTCTTTTTGTGTTTCTATCTTTGTTCCCGTTACGAATATATTGCTTTGTATCTCTCTCTCTCTCTCTCTCTCTCTCTCTCTCTCTCTCTCTCTCTCTCTCTCTCTCTCTCTCTCTCTGTGTGTAAGATCATTAATTTCCTTCTCTGTCCCCTTCAGGTAGAGGAGAACGCCATACAGCACAAAAATAAGGTAAGTGTGTGTGTGTGTGTGTGTGTGTGTGTGTGTGTGTGTGTGTGTGTGTTATCAATGATAGTTGATAAATTTTTTTGGTAATTGATTTGCGCTTTTATCAGATCTTACTGGAATATTTCTGTGGCATAGTAGTATCAGTATTAGTATTAGTATTAATAATAATATTATTATTATTACTATTGCTATTATTATTATTATTATTATTATTATTATTATTATTATTATTATTATTATTATTATTATTATTATTGTTGTTGCAGCAGCAGTGGCAAGAGCAATAGCAAAAGCAATAACAACAGTATATGTATGTATATATGTATGTATGTATGCCTGTTTCCTCCACACAGGTGACACCGTACCTGGGGCGGGTGTTGCAAGGCCGTGTGTACCGCACCGTGCTGAGGGGCCGCGTGGTGTATCAGGAGGGCACCTTCTGCAGCGAGAATCCCCAAGGAACCTTCGTGTTCGCCAGCACTATGTCCACGCCTCAGACAATCATCAATGCCAATCTTTAGATACCACGCCCCTTCGAGAGATCCACAGCCTGCTCACAATAGGCCATTTATGTATTTATTTATTTATTTATTTATTTTTTATTTTTTTTTATGTAAAAGGGGCATTGGCCAAGAGCAATAAAAAAGGAAGAAGAAGAAGTAGAAGAAGAAAGAGCTACTGAGGTGCCAGTCCGTAAAGAAAAAAAAAATGATTATCCAGAATTGGAGGTCTTGAAATCGTTACTTCTGATTTCCCTGAAGGTCTCGTACGGTGTGTCCCCTATGTTGCCTGGTCTCATATTCCTCCCTCCATCACTTAGTCAATCAGTCTCTATGGTGTCCCGCACCAAGACTCCCTAAATGCATTGAAAACGCCTTTTGTAATTCACGAAAGCTTGTGTTTATGATTCCTAGGATAAATTGTTTGATGCTGTTGAAAGTTCAAGATGAAGAAGCTGCTTTCTCAAAATGTTTGAGTCGAGTTTAACAAAAAGAAACATAAGATACATAAGAAAACAAGGGAAGCTTCAAGAAACGAAAATCATGTACCTGAGTTTATGGTAAATGCATTGGTGAAGGGATTGCTCATACATGTATTACTCTACGTACTTTATGATAGTAACTAAACCGGAAAGGTTCACTATATCTCTTTGCCATTGTATTAAATAATAAATACATATACTGTTTTGAGTTTTGGAGAATACTTTGTCTTCTTGTCCACAGGACGTAAAGACGTGAACTCAGCTGTAGGTATTAATTAATGCTTACGGAGCCATCATACGCCAAAATTAGGATTATATTCTGAAACACTTATGCGCCGCGCCTCCACTACATTGAAAAGGCTCTACTTGAAGTTACATGTGTTTCTAAGGATGTTTTTATGGCTTTTGAAAAACAAAACAAAACAAAAAACAAACACCTGGTGAGAGAGCAAAGCGTTTTTAAATACGAGCCATAGCCTTGCAAATATATAAACAATCCAAAGCTATATGCTTTGTCTCTATTTTGTGCCCCTACTAACTTAATATTCTTGTCCCAGGGAGATATTAACGTAGGGGCGGGGGAATCTGAAATGCATTGTCATTTTTTCTCTGAAGCTACACTTCCTTTAAGAGATAAAAAAGTTACGGAACTGTGTAAAAAAAAAACAAAATAAGTGGGATGTCGAAAATTCACTGCCAAAATCCCGTATAGCTTACCTAGTTGTGAGGAGTTTGGCCTTATTTCTGTATTACGATCCTACAAAAAGTTAAACGAAGGTTTTGATGAATCGAGGTGTAACATACTTGGCGACACTGCGTACGGTTATATTCTCAAAGACATTAGCTCTTGTACAATCTCCTGCTCGGGATGGCAGTGAGTGCAAACTATCGACAAGTTTCCATTCATAGATTAAGGATCAGATATATAGATAGATAGGTAAATTAAGACATGATGTATGTATCTGCTAATCTATCTTTTACCAAAGAGTAACTAAATATTACACGCAATATGAGGGAAGTATGTCAATATGCGCATGATAATTACCATGATCCAGCCACCTTCCAGGGATTCGAACTCTGTTTTGTTTTCTTGCTGTTATATTCTCACCTCGCACATCACTTTTCCAATTGAATCAACAAACAAAATAAACCATTATAAAGATGACAGATAAAAGAAAAGAGAAAAAGAAAAACGATAAGTAAGGACGAAACTCAAGTAGGCTAGAGGATTGAAAACGAACACAGTGAAGCGTTTCGAGTGTGACTGCTACGTGTGTGTCGTGTCTGTCGTGTTTACTTATCTTTTTCCCCTTATACTTCACTGCCATATAATTACCGTCCGTTTAGTGGTGAAATAAGAAGAGTACGTTAGCTGGAATACTGTGCAGAGATTGAAAGTGACGCGGGAAAGCCAGGAAGGAGGGAGTGTTAAGTATAGTTACCTTGTTTAATCTGCTGTTACCACCGGTGTTGTGTCTGTGAGTGTCCGGCTGTACAGAGCTGCCCGGGCTTTGTGTACAAACAAAAGGGGGACGGCTACATACAGTGATCCGTGTATACAGATGTTCGCCTATTCATGGATGTCCGGCCATTGTTTTAATTTTTTCATAAATCCAATACACCGCTATATTTTGAAAAAAAAAAAAGTGTATACATCGTTATATTGTGTATGAAGTGTAGTCAGGAATCATTAGGTAGCCTTTATGCAGTGATCAAAATTACATTACGCAATTATATAGCTTTGTTCACTTGGTTTGACGATCATAGCTCTTACTATAAAAATACAATTTTTGTCATATATTAGGAGTTAGTCTGTAGTAATTACTGTTGTAAGATATTCTCTTGGTACATTATAACATGTCTTTCTCAGCCAAGGGCTCAAAGAAACCATCAGTTCTTCCTTAAATAAACTTTTCTTATCTCGGAACAATTTCCCCTTTTTCTCCTCCCAAGATAACTGAGAGTCCCCAGTTCTTGATGTAACATTTCCTTCTTATCTAATTCATCCCTAAATGGGGCTAGTCTTCTCCGAAAATCTTCAGCCATGTTGACACTCGGACGCCTACAGATAGTTTTGTTTATCAACAAGTCTTTGTTTGTATACAATTGCTTCTGAGCATGCTCAGTTCACGGAAGGACGCTTGCATAATAGCCGGACACTTACGAACACGACACCGGTGGTCGCCTGCACCTCCACCTTCCCTCCCCGGCCCGCCTCCTTACTTGGACTCTCTTCTGCGGTACATGTGAGTAAAATTATGTGATTGTAGTGGTATTATTGAAGAGATGCAAGCCTTCTTTTCGGTAAATATTCAGACCCAGACGTAATCAACATATTAGCCAAAACAAGTAAAAAGAAGACAAAGAAAAAAAAAATCGAGTTATTCTAAGGTCTCGCTCTCTTCTCTCTTATCCTTTAATGTTTCCACTCGTGTCTGTCTCATCCTTGTTCGCCGTCACTCTGGTAAATAAAGCTGGCACTCGCAAGTGTAAATAAAATCCTTCAAACGGAGAGAGAGAGAGAGAGAGAGAGAGAGAGAGAGAGAGAGAGAGAGAGAGAGAGAGAGAGAGAGAGAGAGAGAGAGAGAACGGTTTCTTACTTGAAGCTTTTACTTGCACTTCCCTCAGACACTCACTACTGCTCTTCACTGACACAGCTGACTGGCTCAGATAGACAAATGAATTTATTGACCACAGAATCACATATGAAAAATGTGCTTAACCACTATATGGTCCAAATGAAAATACTTAAAACTTACAAAACTTAACAAACAAGAAAAGACGATAAATAAATAAGATAAATAACAAGATAGATAAAATAATTGATAAAATAAATAAGATTAGTGAAATATAAAATGAAATGCAATAAAACAATATAATACAATAAACGAAAATAAAGCTTAAACATTAATAAGATCACATGTGGCGTGCTCCTCATGTCGTCTTTCATTCACACTTGCTTTGCGATGTATTGTGTCAGCGCATCCTGTGAACCGCATACATCAAGACTTTTCATTTAAATATTCTTTTCGCGTCTTAGTTTGCTCGAAAAATTCCTGTGTAGCCTTTCTTTTCAAGGTTAAACACGTGGTGTAGACGGGTCTCTCCTCCACCATCCCCCCCACCACCACCACCACCGTTGCCGCCTCGCCATTATGCAAACAAACACTCCGCCATGCCAATATCGCGGATTAGGTGGCGAAACATTGCACCTCTTCATATTTTCTTGTTACATAACCTAGCCCAAGATACCCAACATTAACAAACGTCACTATTTATAGCCTATATCTCCGCGGGGGCTTTCCTCGCAGCCTGGCGCGTAGCCTACGACCCCCCGGCCTATAAAAATAGTTCATGAATTTGTCAGCTTGTTGAGAGATTTTCTCATCACTGCGGTATAAAAGGACATGATTGTGTATATTAGGTGTGTATTTGCCATGATTGTGTGTGGTTTACGGGTGTGTAATAGCCATAACTGTGTGTATTTTGTGTGTGTGTGTGTGTGTGCGTGTGTATTAGCCATGATTGTGTGTATTTTGTGTATATATGGGTAGTGTGGCGTGTTGCTGATAAACATCTGCTGGGCGTTCCCTTGTCTTGCTCCTTGTCTTGTGCTTTGTTTATCATGTACTCTTACCTTATCTCGTTATATCAGTTGTTTGGTGGCTTATGTTTCACTCTGCTCGTTGATGAGGATGAGGACATGGTGTTAACGTACTAAGTCCTTGCTCCTTGTCTTGCACCTTTTGTTTATTGCATATGGTGTACATGGTGCCTTCTGTATTATCCTGCGCTCGTTGCTTCTTGTATTGCTGTCTCGTCTTGCCTCACCTTATCCTTATTTTGCTCCGTATATTGCCTCTTGTCTCGCCTCTTTTATTACCGCTTGCACCTTGTCCCTTATATTATCCTGTGGTCGTTACTTCTTGTACTGGTGTCTCTTCCTGCCTTCCTTTACACTTATTTCTCTCCTTGCAGTATCTCTTGTCTAGTGTCTTTTATTACCACCTGCACGGTCCCTTGTAGTGTCCGGAGGTGAGGTTCATTAATATTTTTTGTGAAGAAGTTAAATTTCAGTTCAGAATAAAACTTGAATTAATCACTTCTAATTTATTTAGTCTCAATTATTAAAAAATATATCCTCAAATCCAATGAAATTCCAATTCACGGATTATTAAAATAGATTCCAATTCAATTCCATCTCTTATCTCGTGGATGGGAAGGGCGGGGGTGTTGGAGATGAGCGCGTGGGGAAGGATGTGGCCAGCTAATGTTGTGGTGGGGGCGGGAGGGTGTGGAGGCGAGGGCGTGCAGGGGAGGTGAAGGGTGTCGAGATGGGGGTGTGGAGAAGAGTTGTGTGGAGGTTGGGGTGTGGAGGGGAGGAGGATGATGGAGCGTGCTCGTCCATCACCGCCAGCCCCCCGACGCGTCAGTCTGCCATCATGTTTTGTCGCCAACCTTGGAGATTTTGTCTGAATCACTGCGTTTGGTAGGGATTCGCTGTGTGTGTGTGTGTGTGTGTGTGTGTGTGTGTGTGTGTGTGTGTGTGTGTGTGTGTGTGTGTGTGTGTGTGTGTGTGTGTGTGTTAGTACCAACTTCTATTTTTATAGGAATGAGCCATGATTGATGAATGAGTCCTGTCTTGGTGCTGTTTTTATCATATTTTGTACTTTAAAATTACCTAAATTTTCTTAAGATTGTTTTTTTCAAACACAATCTCTCCCGGTAACATATTTCAGTGATTCGTTATCCCTGGTTTGTGTATGTGTATGTGTGTGTGTGTGTGTGTGTGTGTGTGTGTGTGTGTGTGTGTGTGTGTGTGTGTGTGTGTGTGTGTGTGTGCGTGTGCGCGCGCGCGCCTGCGTGCATGCATGCTTGCGTGCTTGCGTGCCTGTGTGTGTGTGTGTGTGTGTGTGTGTGTGTGTGTGTGTGTGTGTGTGTGTGTGTGTGCGCGCGCCTGCGTGCATGCATGCGTGTGTGTGTGTGTGTGTGTGTGTGTGTGTGTGTGTGTGTGTGTGTGTGTGTGTGTGTGTGTGTGTGTGTGCGCGCGCGCGCCTGCGTGCATGTATGCTTGCGTGCTTGCGTGCCTGCGTGTATGTGTGTGTATGTGTGGTTATATTGGGAATCACACTAACTGAACGGGAAACAGAGCATGAAACTTGGAACATGGACACATAATATTATCAATCCCCATCAAGCCAGTCATCACAACCAGGGCATAAAGAAGACCAAGAACTCCAGTCAGTCGTGCAAGGCGCCGACACCCCACCACCACCACCTCGAGGCAGAAATAGACTGGACCATCATCTCGAACTGGGTGACCTCAAAAGCTAGACACAGCAATGCGATGGTTGCTTCCTTGCTTCCATGTCGCGTCACTATGCGCTCTAGACGAACCAAGGACTAAGGACCGTAATCTTAAACATTTCGGCGTCTTTCTTCTACTAATTTGAACACACCCTAATGGAAGTCACTGTTTCTGAGGGTGTTTTCATGATTCAGTTAATAGTTTAGTAAATGTTTTGAGTCGCCATTGGGAGAAATATCACTAAGAAGCTGACGAATTATCTCTGCGGCCTTTGAAAATGTTCCATATGAGAAACACAGCTTTTCAAAATACAAATTCAGATTAGAGAGAGAGAGAGAGAGAGAGAGAGAGAGAGAGAGAGAGAGAGAGAGAGAGAGTGCATAAAACGATGAAGTCGCTCACATGAGAAAAATGCATGAAGATGTATTGTTAGCTACGAGTATATACCGCCACCTCCACCACCACTACCATCATTCTTTAGCATCACCATTCACTCTCTCTCTCTCTCTCTCTCTCTCTCTCTCTCTCTCTCACTGGCAAAGAATGTGGGCTTGTCTCATACCTAGTAAAAGAAAATTTCGAGATAATATTCCACGCTCATTAGCAGAAGGGTCGATGATGCAATGTTTAAACCACTCTCCTTTCTCTCTCTCTCTCTCTCTCTCTCTCTCTCTCTCTCTCTCTCTCTCTCTCTCTCTCTCTCTCTCTCTCTCTCTCTCAAGATAGCGATAATTTACGAGGCCTCACATCGCTTTTATCTCAGAAAGGATGACCGCACCATGATAAGACAGCCTGGTCTTCCCTTCCTCTCCTCTCCTCTCCTCTCATCCCCTCACTCATTCTCTCTTTTCCTCACTCTTTCCCTCTTTCGCCCATTTCTCGCGCTTCTTAGTCGAGGACATAGAGAGGAAATAGGTTAGTAAAGTAACAGATAGACAATCAGGTAGACAAAGCAAGCGAGACTGATTGTCAACCTTCCTTACTATCTCAGACTTCATCTCTTTCTTCTTATCTTTCTTCTCCCATTTCTATTATTTTTTCACTATTGTTTATATATATATATATATATATATATATATATATATATATATATATATATATATATATATATATATATATATATATATATATATATATATATATATATATATATACTTTTTACTGCTTCTTCTTTTCTTTTCTCCGTCCCTTTATTCTATCGTTCTTCATCATTCTCCTTTTTTCCTTGACTTTTTCGTTCTTCTCTTCTTCCTACCTCAGTGATTCTTCTCTCTCTCTCTCTCTCTCTCTCTCTCTCTCTCTCTCTCTCTCTCTCTCTCTCTCTCTCTCTCTCTCTCGTTTTTCTTTCGTTCCTTCCCTACATTTCACAAATT
>NC_087157.1:7425000-7430000 GCF_035594125.1 Scylla paramamosain | reverse complement strand
GTGATAAAGATGTGCTAAATCCAAGGTAATATTATGTCACCCTTAACACTGCTCAATCTGGGACTTTGTATGAAAATAATGAAGCTTCTTTGTTCTCTCTCTCTCTCTCTCTCTCTCTCTCTCTCTCTCTCTCTCTCTCTCTCTCTCTCTCTCTCTCTCTCTCTCTCTCTCTCTCTCTCTCTCATTCTCTCACTCTTTTCGGTTAATACAATTTGTGTGTCTGTTTTGCAGCTCATACAGCCACTTTTCAAAACGTGTGTTTGTATTAAATTTTCGTTTTGTGTTATTATAAGATCCACTTAATTTGCTTTCGTTGTTTTTAAATCGAAGCAAAGTTTAAGTTATTTTCTACTTATCTGTAAGGAAAAGACTAATCATTAGTTCTTCGTTTTCTTTCTGGATTTATATAAAATTACTTTTCTGTTTACTTTTGTGTGTGTGTGTATGTGCATATATATATATATATATATATATATATATATATATATATATATATATATATATATATATATATATATATATATATATATATATATATATATATATATATATATATATATATATATATATATATATATATATATATATATATATATATATATATATATATACATATGTAAAGATAGTCATAGAGGAAGAGCTACCAGATTATATATAACTCCTTGGTCCCGAAAATATCCTTGAGTTGATAAAATCCTTAATGACATTTAGAGTATAATATAATGAAAATGATGCTGTAATAATGAACGAGCTGAATATGGACTGAGCTGTGGATCCGTGGGTTGCCTTTATTTTAATGTAGGAGTCTATTCATTCGTAAGTCTAAGATCATGTGGTGCTCTGTAAAGGTGAACAGTTTTCCTCTTCTCGCTCACTCACCAGCAGCAGACAGGCGTGTGAGATGAAAAAATAACAAAAAGTAGTGTTCGCTGCCTATTTTCAATTAGGATGTATTTATTTACATATGCGTATATATTTTCGTATTAGGTGTGACTTGTGTATATCGAAATGTCAGTTTTTATTAAACACCAGATCAACAAAATGGGACGTTTAATTTTTATTTATTTATTTTTTTATTTATCTTTACGTGCAAAGCTGGCCAAGAGCTAGCTCAATAACTAACTAAATGAATAAATAAGTAGAAAAATAAACAACAGCTGCTGCTTCCTGAGAAATGAATAGAAAACCATTAACAAATTTAATTTTTATACGTTATAATAATTAGAGTGAAATCTAATCTAACTTAACCTAATCCAATCCAACCCCACTCAACCCAACCCATCCCGGCGTAACCTAACCTTTACCTAACTTAACATAATTTAACATACAATAATCTGACAGCTATTATACAGTTACAATAAAAAAAAAAAAAAAAATCAACTGATATGGATTGTCTTTGAGTTTAGTAAGATTTTCTGACTAGTGATAGAGTAGTCAGTAGTAGTTCAAATTCTTTAGTGTCTGTAGTTGTAATTTTGTTCAGTAAATGTCAGTTGCTCAAATACCAGGAGTCTGTGTCACCGGCAGGGAAAGGAGAAATAGAAAGTGAACCTCAGCATCAGCGCCTGTGCTTTACCTCAACTTCATTCTATATTGGAAGTTATTGGAGTCTTCAAGAAAGTTTTTCGTGATTGTAGTGATAGTTTAACAAGGTTTCTGCAGCATCAGTAAGGAAAAGCCCATGACAAGCCTGTTAATTATGTTTGTGGCTTTTGAAAATATTCTTTATGAGAGAGAAAAGCGTTTAAGAATATGGACCTATAAGCAACCGGTTAAAGCTTGATAAAGTTAGATTAAGAGAGAGAGAGAGAGAGAGAGAGAGAGAGAGAGAGAGAGAGAGAGAGAGAGAGAGAGAGAGAGAGAGAGAGAGAGAGAGAGAGAGAGAGAGAGAGAGAGGTTGGAAGGTAGGAAAAATGTTTTTTCAGATAGTGACATGACTTGAATAAACATGGTATTCAGATTATTAATGCCTCATCAGTAAAAAGTTTAAAAAGGTTAGATAAATTTATTCATATAGATAATAAATTGATACAGGCACGTGTGTTATTATATACAGAAGCTGGCACGTGTAGGCCTGATGGCTTCATGCATCTCCTTATGTGTTCTTTTGTTCATTTGTTCTCTACTCCTCACTTGCAGTTAGTATATTCAAATCCCAACCCGCTTAATTTATATATATTTTTAGATTTTTTATCTCTTTATTCTTTTAAATTTTACCCTTTCACTGGTATTTGGCACATTTTTCCTTAATCAATGGCCACTCTGAGACGCCTTTTTTTTTTTTTCTTGTACAGCCACCGCCACTCATTATACTGCTTAGGAATTACAAAATGTATTCTTTCAAAATAATTTCTTTCTTGTAAGTTCTGATAAAGACTTGATTCATCATTTCTTGTGCTGTGAATTGTTGCATCTCTCAGCGAAAGGGTTAACAATACTTTATTAATGTTACTTTTTCCTTTGCTTTTAACACTACTCGTGTTTTTATGCAGTTTTTTAACCCGACGTCATATGACCTTGTTGCGGCGCTATGCAAGAGTATTTTAATCACTTCACTTCATTTGTTCTTAAGCGACGCCACCGAGCAGCCAAGCAGTCCCCGGTAGTGGTCCAGGCAGCGTCCATAAATCAGGGAAGTGCCGGTGCGTCATCCCTGCCACCCCATGCCTACCCTGCCGCAGCGCCTCCATCTCTGCCGACCCCCTTCCTACCCAAGAAATGCCTATTAATAGTCTTAGAGGCGCCTCACCTTGCGACTGGCAGTGATAAACTTTGAGGAAGACAGGGAGGGAGGGAAGGTGGAGGGAGGAAGGGGTGGTGTGGCGAAGGAGGGTTTGGAAAGGGGAAAATAAGGAGTTCATGGGATAAGAGGAAGAACCTCCATATTTCAGAGAGAGAGAGAGAGAGAGAGAGAGAGAGAGAGAGAGAGAGAGAGAGAGAGAGAGAGAGAGAGAGAGAGAGAGAGAGAGAGAGAGGAAGTTAGGTCTGGTTCGTGTATTTTAGTTAAAATTTTCTTTGTTTTATTTTTTTCTGTTACTCGTAGTTTTCTGTCACACTGTTTATCAATGAGTGAGTGAGTGAGTGAGTGAGTGAGTGAGTGAGTGAGTGAGTGAGTTGGTGAGTCAGTGGGTGGGTGAGTGAGTGGGTGTGTGTATGGGTTTGTCTCCCTGTCTATGCTTATATATAGATTTTTTTCCTGTGTTTGTCTTTTGTCTATATTTGTCTATATTTATTGGTGTGGATTTACCTAGTCTGTCTGTTAGGTTGTTTATCTTTGAATACATGTTGGTGAGTCTCTCTCTCTCTCTCTCTCTCTCTCTCTCTCTCTCTCTCTCTCTCTCTCTCTCTCTCTCTCTCTCTCTCTCTCTCTCTCTCTCTCTCTCTCAATACCAAGAAACCACATGAGCTTCGGTGCTCCAATAAACACCATCCATCTGAGGATCACACACACACACACACACACACACACACACGCATCATATTGTCGCCCTAAGCACCTTAATGATAACAAGGACAGGTATTGGTGTGCGTGTGGTTATCATTTCATAGTTTGTTCCTCTTGCCACGCCGAGACTGGGGGAATCAAGAAAAGAGAAAAGAAACAAGAGAAAATGTCACTCGAGAAAATGAACCTTTTTTTCCTACCATGATCTTCCCTTGTTTAAAATTGCTTGCGTGGATACAGAAGACGGAAAAGTAGAAAGTTAATTAAGTCTTGTTTAGGTTATATTGTTATTTAAGAGACTGTAGTAAAAGAAATCAGTGTCTAAAGAAGTTGTAGATGATTATGGGGGAAAAAAATATCAGTGACAGAATTAAGAGGAAAGAGAAAGATTATTTGTTTTACGTGTAACGAACCAGACACTCGTATCAAAATTATCTTGTGTTTTCTGTGATGTAAGAATAAACGAATTCATTATTTGTGTTTCGTGTGTGTGTGTGTGTGTGTGTGTGTGTGTATCGTTGTCGTTTTGTCTCGATAAATTCTCCTGTATTTTTCTGTGACGTAAGAATAATCTGTCTCATTATGTGTGTTGTGTGTGTGTGTGTGTGTGTGTGTGTGTGTGTGTGTGTGTGTGTGTGTGCGTTGTGTGTCTTGTCATGTTTCCTGCAGCCAATAATTCTACATTCTGTTCCTCCTCTTCGGGAAAATGGATGCATCTATTGCTGTCACATTTTCATCCTCCCTGGGGCGTGGCGGAGTGGCGGAGTGGCTGAGTGGCTGAGTTCATGCTGTACTTTATTATTCTGTCCAATATCGTGTGTGTGGCTTTGGGGGAGAAGGATGGCTCACTGTCTGCGCTCGCCACTTTATTCACGCTGGACTCGTCTCTCATGGAAAGGCGAGGACGATACGTGGGGAGGAGGAGAAAGAGGAGGAGGAGGAGGAGGATGAGGATGAGGAGGAGGAGGAGGAGGAGGAGGAGGAGGAGGAGGAGGAGGAGGAGAGATCTTTGTGTGGTCCTCAAATGTCTCTGTACACGGCAAAAGGAGAAGAGATGAAGCCGCGTTTAGTGAGACGTGTGATAGGAAGGTGTTTTTCCACGGCTGCTTAGTAAATGGTGGAGGAGGAGAGAGGGAGAGGATGGAGGAGGAAAGAGAGAGAGGCAGGTGGTGGTGGTCGTGGTGGTGGTGGTGGTGGTGGTTTTGGCTGTAGTGGGAACACTTCACAAGGCATGAAGTATTCTGCGTCTCAAGTTTATTGGTGTAGTATATAAAGGGAGAATGAGAATTTAAGTGTAGAAAGGTGCAAGGTGGTGGTGGTGGCGGCGGCGGTGGTGGTGGTGGCTGTGTTTGTGAATGGATGGTGCCTTGCATTATGATGATGATGATGATGATGATGAAGGATTTTGTATATCAATGGCATGGCAGTTAAGTTTTCTGGATGTTCAAATCATGCTGCGTTATTAATAGTGTGTGTGTGTGTGTGTGTGTGTGTGTGTGTGTGTGTGTGTAGCAGCAGCTCCCGTCGTTTCCTATAGAACAGAGACGACGACGAC
>NC_087157.1:7410000-7415000 GCF_035594125.1 Scylla paramamosain | reverse complement strand
AGGAAGAGAAGTTAAAGGACGAGATAAAGGAGGAGGAGAAAGAGGAGGAGGAGGAGGATATTGTATTGGTGTAGGACTGTAGTTAGTGGAAGGCTACTTGATAGTGGAAGACATGAATTTTTATTGAGTTCTCTGTAATGATATGAATCAATAAAATAAAGAATGGACAGGTGAAGGAGTGAAATGAATGGAGTACACCGGCAAGAGAGCAGGTGCTTCACAATGCTAGCAGTTCGTATTTTTGGTGAATACTGAGTAAGGTGCAGAGTGGGCGGTGTGGCAGGCACGTGTGTGTGTGTGTGTGTGTGTGTGTGTGTGTGTGTTTGTGAGGAGGGCTGGCTCTAGAACATGCTTTTTCCTCCTCCTCCTCCTCCTCCTCCTCCTCCTCCTCCTCCTCCTTCTCCTCCTCCTCCTCCTCATTCCTATTCTTCTCATTACCACATCCCTCTCTCCCCACTCTCCTCCTTCCCCTTTCTCCCTCCCTCCCTGCACACTGCTTTGCTATTCCGGGAAGTAAGAATAACAGCAGATATTAGGGCGGCGCCGTGTGGTGGTGCCGGCTGGAGGGCTGCGGACAGGCGTGTATGTACGGCTGTATGTGTGTGTGTATGTGTGTATGTGTATGTACCCCGACAGAATAATAAGCGTGGCATAAAAATTGATAGCCAGCTCCCCTCCTCCATCTCGCAGCCTCCCTCTCCCGCCTCGTTGAAGGTAAACACAGCAGAATTAGCCGTGACCCGCTCTTTTAAACGGCTTCCTTTTCGGCTTTTTCTTCCTCAAACGTGACATTCCGTGCCGCTGTCTGCCTGGGTAAGGAAGTGGAGTTGTCATTCTTAACGTGTGAGGCGGATGTCACTTGTTGTAGTACAGTATACAGACTGTAAGATACACTTGTTCAGTCCTCTCTTTGTATTTGTACTTGTCCTGCGAGAGAGAGAGAGAGAGAGAGAGAGAGAGAGAGAGAGAGAGAGAGAGAGAGAGAGAGAGAGAGAGAGAGAGAGAGAGAGAGAGAGATGTGTGTGTGTGTGTGTGTGTATACGTGAGGCAGGTAGGTGGGTTGAATGTGGATGTGTTATTATAGAAAAAAAAAAGACCCAAGTTAATAAATGAGGTTCTGAAAGGTGCACATCTGAATGAATCTGATGAAACGTGTGAAAAAAGAGTCACCTTTAACAGAGAAAAATATATATGTAAAAAAAAAAAAAAAGTAAACAAGATCAGACTAAGTTTGTTTCCTACACTGCTGTGCTTTCTTATGACGGCGTGAGTGAGAGGGAAGGAAAAATACATCATGAAGAGGGAAAATAAAGCATCAGGAAGAAGTAAAATAAACATCATAAAGAGAAGGAAACACATTAAAAGTCCAGCTGATGATGTTTTCCCAGCGAGGTGAGGAACGAATGGCGGTCTTCTAGGATTTACGATTAGCTTGATACACATTTTTTCCCTCCTTAGCCTGGTCGTTCTCGTCGCTCCCCGTTCATCTGTCAGTAAATTTTTCCTCGTAAACGCGATGCGGTGCGATTTGAGTGGTGCGGTGAGGCGATGTGATGACGGCGATGGTGGTGACTGGTGATGGCGGTGGTGAAGGCGAGGCGGCCAGGTGTGCACTGAAATGGCTACAGTGAGGTCGAGATGAAGTGTTGATGGTGATAGAGGGAACACAGCTACTGTCAGGCATAAGATGGTTTAACAGTATTTCTCTGTAAGTTTTGATTCTACAAGTATATTCTATTTGTACTTCTGAAAATTTCATTTCTAAGAGAGTGAAAAAAAAAAAAAAAAATGCTTCATAGAATAAAATTTAATTAATGGTACCGATGAATACTGTAGTGGTGGTGGTGGTGGTGGTGGTGGTGGTGGTGGTGGTGGTGGTGGTGGTAGTGGTGAGGGTGAAGGGAAGTGGGAACACATTACGAGGATAGTATTGGAGAAGGTGGAGGAACGAGCATGAAGTGATGATGAAGTGGTGTTCTTGGTGGTGATGGTGATGACAGAAGCTGTTATAAAGCAATGGAGTGGCGGTGATGGTATGGGTTCATGGTGAGGAGTGAAGATACAAGGCAAGTGTGATGGAAGTGATGATGGAGTTGTAATAGCGGTGGTAGTGAGGACAGAGGTTATGATGATGATGATGATGATGATAATGATGATGGTGATGATGATGATGATTATGATGTCGGTGGTAATGGTGGTGCTGGTGGTGGTTGGGGTGGTGATGGTAGTGGTTGGGGTGGTGATGGTGATGGTGATGGTGCCTACAATGTGGTGGGGAAGGAGCAGCCAGGTGCAAAAGGTGTGGCGCAGGAAAGGTGTGGGGCCGTGGACCTTACCTGGCACACACACACACACACACATACACACACACATACACACACTCTCTCTCTCTCTCTCTCTCTCTCTCTCTCTCTCTCTCTCTCTCTCTCTCTCTCTCTCTCTCTCTCTCTCTCTCTCTCTCTCCTCACCTGGCCAAGAGAGCACCCTCCCCATCGCCTCCCATCTTCGCCACGCATATTATGAGCGTAAAAGTCATCACGGAGGAAGAAGCACCGATGGCAAAACCTCCTCTGAAAGGCCTCCAAACTTACCTTTCCCTTCCTTTTTTTCCCTTCCTTTCCTTCCCCTCTTTTGCCGCTCCGCTGAAGGCCTCAACCTGCTGGCCATCCACCTGTCAATTAAGTAAGAAGCGTGACCATACTCATCCTCGTTTTCCTTTTCCTCTACTTTTTTATTACCAGTTACTTTAGTTTCAATCTGTATTATAACCCTGTGCGTGTGTGTATGTGTGTTTGTGTGTGTGTGTGCATGTGTGTGTGTACTCAGTAGAATCCCATTTGGCTCTTTCATATCGTCCTGCTGGCGAAGGTTCCATGTAGAAAGTAAAG
Organism: Scylla paramamosain; assembly: GCF_035594125.1. Lineage (NCBI taxonomy): Eukaryota > Metazoa > Arthropoda > Malacostraca > Decapoda > Portunidae > Scylla > Scylla paramamosain. Next base: position 7,412,112 of record NC_087157.1, on the reverse strand, counting down.
ACCATGTAGGGCAGGCTATTTAGGGCATGGGAATAAACTCGAGGTGGCGGCATGGTGTGTGGGGGGGGCGGGGGAGAGGGATGGGTGCTGTGGTGGCCTTGCGGGCGGGCGGGCGGGCAGGCGGGCGGGCAGGTGTGTGTGGGCGGGTACAGGTGCGTGGCGCTGAGGGGAGGACCTGGCCACATCACTAACAGCCTCTCACTCTGAACTCTATTTCTGGCGTTTGTCACCTTCTTGCCTGCACACATTCCCTGCCTTGGTCCCCTGCCGCCGCCACCACCACCTGGCCCATGCGTTCACCCCTTCACTTCCTCTCCTCCCCCTCTTGGTTGTCTCTCCCTCTTCTTCGTCGTCGTCGCTGTTGTCGTCGTCGTCCTCTTACTTTTCTACTAATTAATTTTTCTTCTGATTCTACTCCAACTCTCTGCTTCCTCCTCCTCCTCCTCCTCCTCCTCCTCCTCCTCCTCCTCACTTCCTTCTCGTCGTTGTCGTCTTCCCATAGTTTTCTACCACTTCGTCTTCCTGCTTCTGTTCCTGCTTTTTACCACCTCTTTCTTCTTCCCCTCCTCCTCGTTCTATTAGAAAAGCACGGGTATATTAATGTCCTTGTCTTGACAGTACATTTGTATAAATCTCGAAGCTCTCGCCGCGATGGTCGAGGATTACTTTGTCAGCGTCAGTTATGGATGAATACAGGGAATATAATATAAATCTCTCTTTTAGTAGAATTTCATTTAGCCGGATATGCATTCTTAAGTTATGAAAGGTCGGATATATTCGGTGGTGATGTGGTGTTATACGTAAGCACCGATCTTCACAGTCTTCACCCTTTTTTAGTTCAGAAAGAAATTATTAATGACGGATGCAACAGTCGCGCAAATAAAAGAGCAACCACTTTAATCCATCCTTACATTCCTTTGCAGACATCTCGCAAGCAGGATGCATTACACGAACTAATGACGGATCTCAGGTGGTACTGTAGTGGTGTCATCTTAGCGGATTTTAGTTACGAGTCTAACCTTTATGGTAATTTACAAGGAAGCGCCCCGTATCAACACGCTGGTAAATAATTCATAAAGCAGAGTATCACTAAATAATGACTTCAATAATCTTGCAATGTTTCTCGTCAACAGAAATTTGAGACTAAATTCTAATAACTCAATGTAAAGGAAAGCTGTGGGATGAAAAGAAGAAGAATAAGAATAAGAATAATAATAATAATAATAATAATAATAAGAAGAATAATAATAATAATAAGAAGAAGAAGAAGAAGAAGAAGACTTGTAACGAGAATACACGCATAGGAAAAAAATGTAGCTTAGACACTCAATGACGAGGCCACAGACTGAGCTTCGTCAGGAGTTAAAAACAGCGCCAGTCATGAGGACCACCACCACCACCACCACCACCACCATATACAAGATCTTATAGTGTGATATACAACGTATTTTTTCCTCATCTGGACCGTTACGCCCCAAGCTTGTGAGTCCCTAAGGATGTAAGACAGCAAGGTTTCGAACCTGTGGCAGTGTTTTGCAATGCCGCTTGAGGCACTGAACACGTGATGGCGAAGGTGCTCCAGAAATTTATAAGAAAAGGTGCAAGATTACGAAAATGCAGAATATTCAGGATTACGTTTTCTTCAACACGGAAGCAGGGAGTTTGCTACCAATTTCTTTGTGGTTTTCCTGCGAAATACGTTATGCTCGCACCTTCTGCTTTTTCCGTATATTTTGGTGCAAAATATACAAAATACTCGTATATGAAAAAGGAATTTGCTGCGTTTTTTTTTAAAGTTATAACAAATCATGCATACCAAGACCTCCTACGTGTTCATTTATCAACTATATTATTATTATTATTATTATTATTATTGTTATTATTATTATTATTATTATTATTATTATTATTATTATTATTATTATTATTATTATTATTATTAATATTATATTACTACTACTACTACTACTACTACTACTACTACTACTACTACTACTACATTTCTCTCCATAGATAGAAGGGATAAATTAACAATTTTAGTTTGCTGTACACATTACTTACTTTTACTTATTCTTTCGACTGTGCGGTCTTGTCTCTTCTGTTAGTCCGTCT